>NW_020954577.1:1542715-1586372 GCF_900497805.2 Vombatus ursinus
AGGGATCCACCTCGGGGAAGGGGGCCAAGAGAAGGACCCCAACCCAAAGGAGGGGGGCGAGAGGGACCACGACTCAAGGGAGAGGAAGCAAGATAGGGACACCCTAATCAGGGAGAGGGGAGCAAGGGAGGGACCTCAAGGGAGGGGGCGGGAGAGACCCCAACCCAAAGGGGTGGGAGCAAGAGAGGGACCCTGCCTCCGGGAAGGGGGGCAACAGAAAGACCCCAACCCAAGGGAGGGGGGCGAGAGGGACCCCACCCCCAGAGGAGGGCTGATGGGGGACGGAGGGACATCCTAGGGGACAAGAGAGGGACCCCCGGGGAGGGGGCTGGGCCGGGGCGGCGGCCCCTCCCCGCGCTGCTCCCCCTCCCCTGCCTCTCCCTCCCCCGCCCTCCCTGCCCCGGTCGGGCCTCGGGTCCCGCCGCCGCCCCCGCCGCGGGGTTCGGTTACCAGAGGTTCTGCCCGTCGTCGTCCTCGGCCTTGTCGCCGCCGCCCGTGCAGGCGGCCGGGGCAAAGCCGTTGGCGGCGGCCAGCACCGGCGGCGAGGAGCTGAAGGAGCCGGCTCGCCCCACGGCCGCCATCTTGGTCGGGACTCTCGGCTCCCGCGAAGCTGAATGAGCGAGGCCCGAGCGGCGGCGGCAGCGGCGGCGGGACCCGGATGTGAGGCGAGCGCCCGGCGCCTGGCGAGCGGGAGGGGCGGGGCCTGCGTCGAGGGCGGAGACACGGCAGGGGGCGGGGCAGCCCCGGGCGCGGTCCTGTGACGTCACGTCGTGGGCGGGCTCGCCGGCCTGGCCCCTCCCCCTGCCCCGCCCGCCTCCTGCCTCGGAGGCTGCTGCGGAGATGGGGAAGCTACGTGGGTGCGGTGCGGGCTGCAGCGGCCGCTCGGCCCCCGCCCCTCTCCGTCCTCGGGCAACCGCTGCGCCTCCTGGGCCTCCGAGGCCTCCGCTTCCTCCCCGGGAAATGAGAGAGGGAGTCTATTGGACACGATGACCTCCGGATCCGGGGGACTGCGGTCACACCTGTGGCCAGCAAGGGACCCCGGACTGTCCGAGCTGCGAAGAGCCGGCCCTTAGGGGTCAACCACTCCAACCTCGCCCCCACACGCACGTTTTACAAAAGGGGAAACTGAGGCTCAGAAAGGAAGGAGCTTAGGACCCTGGAGCTGCGAAGGGCCAGCCCTTACTGGTCCACGACTCCAACAGCCTCGTTTTACAGATGGGGAAACTGATGCACGGGATGAAGGGGAAGATTACAGAGTGTCAGAGCTGGAAGGAACCTTGATGGGCCTCAGTTTCCTCATCTGTAAAACGCAGCGGTTGCATTAGATGGCCTCTGAGCCATCTGTGAACTTACTAATAGAGTCCACCCACCTCATTTTTACAGACCCAGGGAGGTGAAAGGGCGTAGAATCATAGGTTTTCAGAGGTGGCAGGTACCGTTGAGATCATGACTCCAACCCCTCATTTTATAGGTGAGGAAATAGGCCCAGAGAGTGGGAGGGCCATGCTCTAAGTCACCTTGCAAGTTAGTGGCAGAGTTCAGATTCAACCCAGGTCCTCTGACTCACTGAATTCTGTTGGAGTTCAGAACCCACAGATGTCCATGCCAACTGCCAGCTGGTGTTCATGCACACCCTGAGTCTTCAGTTTCTAGCCTCCATTCCCATTCACCTGGGAAGGGGAGGCACACATTGATCATTGCTGTTGTTCAGTCCTCTCCAATTCTTTGTGACTCCATTTGGTATTTTGTTGGCAAAGATCCTGAAGTGGTTTGCCATTTCCTTCTCCGGCTCATTTTACAGATGAGGAAACTGAGGCAAGGTGAAGTGACTTGCTCAGGCTCACACAGCCAGTAAGTGTCTGAGGCTGGATTTGAACTCAGGTCTTCCTAACTCCAGGCCTGGTGTCCATTGTGCCACCTAGCTACCCAGCAGGATTATTACCAACTCCTTTTTCTTACCAGTAGCAGATTTCACAGGCCCAGAGAAAAAATAGAAAGAAAAGAAACAAAACACACCCTTCTCCCCACAAACTGGATTGGTTTGGATTTTCCTGATATTCATTTAGAAGAGGATACCATATGGCACAACCTGTTTCCAGCCTTTTAAAATAACCTTTTAGCTGCTCTCAAAAACAAGCTTAAGAATAATGCCTAGTAGGGGCAGCTAGGATAGAGCACCAGCCCTGGCGTCAGGAGGACCTGAGTTCAAATCTGGCCTCAGACACTTGACACTAGCTGTGTGACCCTAGGCAAGTCACTTAACCCCAATAGCCTCACTAAAAATAATAATAATAATAATAATAATGCCTAGTTTTCCCATAAGCTTTCCCCTAAGAAAAATCTGGTTATTAGAAATCCAGCCTGGGGTAAAACTATACCGCATTGCTATTCTCTGTTTTCACTTCACCTTTCCTTCTTTAAAAAATATACAAACAAATAAACAGATAAGTAAATGCATGGGTTGACTTGAATATTTTCCCCACCTTCTTGTCTTGGGCAAAAGCAGAAAACCAGAAGAGAGAAACTAGCTCTAATTTTAAATTTCTAGTTCATTTTAAAATTGCTTTTAAATTGACAATTCAGGGTTATCAGTTTGAATAGAGAGTATTGTCCTGGGTTAGATTATGATGATGTCCTCAGGGACTATTCCTATGTAAAGCACCTGCATTAAATGGAGCTCAGACTACTGCTTTTCCTACCTCCTCTCTCCGATCAGGCTGTCAGCAGTCATTTCTTAATATTGTCATGAATGTCTACCTCTAGTGGCCCTCAGTCGCCTTCCTTGACTTGCTGCTTCTAATCATTTCTAGGCTTGAGAGCAAGAGAAAAAGGTTTCACTGGTTCATTCAATAATCATTCATTAAATGCCTCTAATGTATAAAAAAATGGCAGCATTCCATAGTGAACAGAGCCATGGTCTTGGCATCAGAAAGACATGAATTCAAACACCACCTCTGACACTGTGTGAACCTGGGGGGAGGGTCATTTTTCCCCTCTGAGACTCAGTTTCCTTATCTATAAAATGGGAATAATTGTTCTTGTGGTACCATCTCACAGACTAGTTACAAAGATCAAAAGAGCTAATAATAGCTAGAAAAGGTTCTATGTTAATGTCTATTATCATTACAAGGAGACTAACGAATGATCCAAAGGGAATACAGTTGTTGTAAGTTGTTACAGTTATTGTTTGGTTAACATTTGTCTTGTATCAAAATGCAGATAGCTAAGAGTTTAACTTTCTCTTTGGTGCTTTATTCATAGTGTTCACTTACTGCATTGGATTCATGTACGTGATTAAGTTCATAAGAAGACATAATTTGTCAGCTCAAGGCTACTTTCCTCTCCTCCCACTTCCTGGTTTGGTGCTGTGTGGTGGCTAGTTGAGATTGCCAAATGAGTGACTCTCTTTACTATGACTCTTCTGGTTATCACCTTCCTTCCTATGCTATCTGAAGTCCCTGCTAGTGCAACATTCTAACTGGGGCAAATGCTGTCTGGAAAGTCAAAGTGAATGATGATCTGGTAATAAAAAAAAAAAAAAGCTTGAACTCAGAAGACCTGGGTTCAAATTCTACCTCTGCCACTTACTGCCTCAGTTTCCCCAAGTATAAAATTTGGGGGTTGGACTACATAATCTCTAACGTGCCTTCCATCCCTAAGTCTCTGATGCTATGCTGTGATTTCTGTTCTCCCTGGGACATGCAGGCAAATTGTCCTTTAAAGGATCCCTTTTTTGTCCAAGAGAAGAATTGGGGAAAGAGCACTATGAAGGACTGTCTTTGGGCCACTAAAGGAAGCCTTCTTGTGAGACATTGTATCCCTCCTACTTTTGTGTCTCAGCCGCCTCCCAGGGTCTAAAGAGAAGTAGCCTGTCTAGGGACTGCTTCCTCTTATGACCACACTCTCTGTCAGCCCTAAGCACTAGCAGCTTTTCAAAGCCACTTTTCTGGGCTGCTTCAGATTTGGTGGAAAGTTGGTAAGCACAGTACCCAAGGCTGCTGCTCTCTGACTCACCACAAGAGAAATTATACAAAGAGAATAACAATGGGGAAACCAGTAGGAATCCATGAACAAGTCATTTATCTGTTTGTCTGGGCTTGTGGGTTCCATTGTGAGGGGGAAGATCTCTCCATTCATTCTCCCCAGTAGATGAACAACCTGTTTTAAAACCTTAACAGAGTTATTAAGGGCATTTAGAAGGGATGTGAATTGTTCACAATCATTAAGTGCCAGCCCTGTACACTTTATGGCAACACATGGCTGTAACTTTTGTAATGTTGCCAGCTATAGGAACCAAATGCCTATGAAACAGGAACTTTTTCTTTCAGATTCTCATTTCACCTCATGTTCTGTGCTTTGAAGCTTATAGCTGTATCAAAGTCTTTTCTTAAATTTTCTTTTTAAAAATTTAATACTGTATTTTTTCCCAATTACATGTAAAAACAATTTTAGCATTCTTTTGTTTCAAATTCTTTCCAATCCTCCCTCCTCTTCCCCGATTGAGAAGACAAGCAATTTGACATAGGTTATACGTGTCAAACATGTATATATCATGCAAAACACACTTCCATGTGAGTCATATTGTAAAAGAAAACACAGACAAAAAAAGACCCAAAAAGAATAAAAAAGAAAAGAAAAAATATCTTTGATCTGCATTCAGGCTCCACCAGTTCTTTCTCTGAAGACAGACAGCGCCTTTCATAAGTCCTTCAGAATTATCTTAGATGATTGTATTGCTGAGAATAGCTAAGTTATTCACAGTAGATCGTCATACAATATTGCTGTTACTTTGTACAATGTTCTCCTGGCTCTGCTCATTTCACTTTGCATCAGCTCATGTAGGTCTTTTCAGGTTTTTCTGAGAGCATCCTGCTCATCATTTCTTATAGCATACTAGTATTCCGTCAGAATCATATACAGCTTGTTCAGTCACTCCCTAATTGATAGCTATCCCCTCAATTTCCAATTCTTTCCCACCACTAAAAGAACTGCTATAAATATTTTTGTACAGACCCAGTAGTGGTATTGCTGAGTCCAAGAGTATTCATGGTTTTATAGCTCTTTGGGTATAGTTCCAAACTGCTCTCCAGAATAGTTGAATCAGTGTACAATTTCATCAACAGTACATTAGTGTTTTAATTTTCCCACATCCTCTCCAACATTTATCATTTTCCTTTTCTGCCATAACAGCCAATCTGATAGGTATGTGGTGGTACCTCAGACTTGTTTTATTTTGCATTTCTCTAATCAATAGCAATTTAGAGTACTTTTTCATTTGACTATAGATAGCTTTGATTACTTTGTCCGAAAACTGCCTGTTCATATCCTTTGACCATTTATCAATTGAGGAATGGCTTTTATTTCTATAAATTTGACTCAGTTTTCTATGTATTTGAGAAATGAGGTCTTTATCAGAGAAACTTGATGTAAAATTTTTTTTCACAGTAATGATTACCATGTATTTATCTCCATCCTATTTTCCCTGTTTATTTTACTCTCTCTCTCTCTCTCCTTTCACCCTGTCCATTCTCAAGTATTTTGCTTCTGACTTTTACCTCACCCAATCTGCCTTCTATCAGCCCCCTCCTCCTTCTCTTGTCCCCTTCCTCTCCTACTTTCCTGTATGGTAAGATAGATTTCTACACCCACCTGAATGTGTTTGTTATTCCCTCTTTGAGCCAATTCTGATGAGAGTAAGGTTCACAAGCTCCCCTCCCTCCATTTCTTCCATCTTCCCCTTCTACCCCATTCTATCTCTCCCTTTGCCTTTCTCCCAATGCATTCTTCTTTCTTATCCCTTAATTTTATTTTTTTTGTGAGGTAATTGGGGTTAAGTGACTTGCCCAGGGTCACACAGCTAGTAAGTGTCAAATATCTGAGGGCAGATTTGAACTCAGGTCCTCCTGACTCCAAATTTTATTTTTTAGATAATCATCTCATCATATTCAACTCACATCTGTGCCCTCTATGTATACTCCTGCTAACTGCCCTAATAATGAGAACGTTTTTAGGAGTTACAAATATCATTTTCCCATGTAGGAATATAAATGGTTTAACCTTATTGAATTCCTTGTGATTTCTCTTTCCATCAAAGTCCTTTTCCAACAATTCATCTTATGGTAGAACTCACACTCACGCTTTCAGCCCCTCAAATCTAGTACACTTTCCACCATACCATTCTGCCTGTCTGAGAGATCACTTCATAAAAAGTTAGAAGACAGTTTTGGGGATAATAGCCTTGGTTTGTGATTGTGAGAATGGGTGCTAGCTATATATCAGAAAGAAACTAAAACCATGGGTGGATTTATTCTCATTGAGATGATGCTCATCAATGAGGCTAACAAGATATTATGTCTGTAACACCTTCATGAGTGTTGCCTTGATGGACAGATCAGTGCTATAGATACACAGATGCAGATGTGATTCCTGATTGGCTGAGTGAATGCTGAGTGTAACACTGCATACTTGCTATAAAGGACTTAATCAAGTGGCTCCAGAGACACTTGGGAAGGAGATCCATGAGAGGTGAGGACCTCTCATGAGGCAGTCAAGAGAGACTTTTGAGTGGCAGAATGGAGTCCTTAGAGCTGTAGACTTGTTTGGGAAGCTGGTCCCATCATATTCCTTGCCCTTCAGGGCTTGAAACTCTACAGCCTGCTGAGAGTAAACCTTCCCTAGTGAGAGTATTCTCTCCACAGGGCTCTCCTCCCAAGAATTTCTGCAACTACTAAAATAAGTCTTCTAACCTAGAGAAGGAGTGTCATACTAGGCATTCTCTCAGCTGATCAGGACCCACTTCTTGTTTCAGGAATGCAGGAGGTAGCCCAGGGCTATCTTTCATAGTTAAAATCAAGGGGATGTTGTACATCAGTACCTTAGTTCTTAAAGAAGCTTTGACCCCATGTTCTAGGAGGTCATGTTAGCAGAATATAAGCTCTCACCTCTTACCAAACTAAAAAGTTACAAGTACAAATTCCATGAAGGATCTCATGTCATGTATCTGGGAATTCGCCAAGCTATATTTAGCCAAGCCCGTTTCAAGGCTGGCCTCCAAATGATGGATTTTCTGATCACAATGATACTCAGGCTAAGAACTGAACAGGAGGATGAGAATGTGCTGGATTGCACTTGGAAAATGGTGTTATGCTTTTAATGACTCCTTGCTTGTCCTTGAAACAAAAACCCAATCCTTTTTAAAATATATTTTTCTTGATCTCTTTTGTTTTTACCTCACCTTCTTTTTCTGATATATCCCTGCTCCTTTTCCCAGAAAATCATCCCTAATTACAAAGAATAAAAGAGTGAGAAAATACAATTGAGCAAAATTAACCAACATATCCAAGAGGTCTGACGTTATATGTGGTGTTCCATACCCATAATCCCCCATGTCTTTTTGTGTGTGCGAGGCTATTGGGGTTAAGTGACTTGCCCAGGGTCACACAGCTAATGAGTATCGTGTGTGAGCCCGGATTTGAACTCAGGTCCTTGGGCTGGTGCCCTCCATGTCTTCAAAGAAACAGGGGAAGATGCTTTTTCATCTCTCTTCTTTGGAAGGTCAATGTTTGTAATGCCAATATTCTTGCATTGGTGTTGTATATCTGTGAGTCAGGAAAGAACTAAAACTTCAGGTTATCGGCTAGGCAGGGGAGAGGCACATGAATAGACCGTAGTGTATTACTAATGAAGAATTACACAGGGGAAAGTCGTAGCATCAGAAAGATTTGTGATGAGAAGAGGAGGTAAGTCAGTCATCTAGCCAGAGTACAGGACAATAGAGAACCATCCACACTCAAAGACAAGAGAATGAGAGCAAGAACATTGGGTTGACCTCCTGTGGCAGACTTGAGGGGAGACAGAGGAGAGATTCAGATGGGATAAAAAAGTACCAATGGGTTATGATCAGCATTGATGGAGAGAGTACCCATGTGGAGGCAGCTGGTTTGGTGGGCAGAGTGCTGGCCTTGGTATCAAGAAGACCTGGGTCCCAATCTCACCTGGGATATTTATTTTTTGTGTCACCCTGGGCAAGCCATTTAAACTCTGTGAGCCTCGGTTTCCTTATCTACAAGATTGTGATAATAATAGCATCTTTCTCCAGGATTGTCGTGAGGCTCAAGCTAGATAATATACATAAGGCTCTTCATAATCCTTAAAGGGGCAGGTAAGTGGGGCAATGGATAGAGCTTTTGGCCTGGAGTCAGGAAGCTGCTGTTGAGTCATTTCAGGGGTGTCTGACTCTCACAACCCCATTTGGGATTTTCTTGGCAAAGATGCTGGAGTGGTTTGCCATTTCCTTCTCCAACTCATTTTACAGATGAGGAAACTGAGGCAAACACGGTGAAGTGACTTGTCCATGGTCACACAGCCAGGATTTGAACTTTTGAAGATGAATCTTCCTGACTTCAGGCCCAGTGCTCTATCCACTTTGATAGCTAGCTGCCCTAATTATTACATAATTATGTAAATACTAGCTTTAAACTCTCTAATGGTACTCTACCACAGTGTCTAACCTGGCACAGCTCAACTGAAGGCATGGGGGCTAGTGACCTTCGACAGTCCCTGTCCTTTATCTGCCTTTAAAGTCTGCCCAACGTTCATTGCTCTAGGGTTGCTGGTTTCCTCAATAGAAAAACTAGGCTCCCAGTTCTGCAGTTCCACTCTCACCTCAGATTCCTAAGGAATAATTCTAATTTTGGCTCCAGCCTAAGGATTCATTCCTAGCAGGAGGAAGCAAGCAAAAAAGATACTAATCAGTTCCCCTTCCTGTTTTCTTTCTTTAGAGGCAATTCTTTCCCTCTCGGACAGTCTACTTCTGCCACACCTGTTCTAGTAGCTGAGACCCCGATGTTCAGGTGCCCAGGATGGAGAAGAAACCTTTCAAGATCTTGCAAAGTTCAGTCCCAAAGGAAAGAAGACACAAACAAGTGGCCACCTCCTCCCAGACACAGGCTTGACTAGGAGGCTGTGAGCTTATAGCTTGAGGCCCTGAGCAGGAAGAAGGAAGGGCAAACCCCCAGCAACTCCCTAGAGTTCAGAGAGTCATCCTCATACTTCAAGGCCGTCAGGAAGAGGACTGAGGCCTGGGTATTGTCTCTTACATATATCCTTTGAGTTCTCCTCAGCAGCTAATTAAGAGTCCTCATAGCCAATAGGAAGCAGCCAGAGGATGTCTATGCTGGCTCTGAAGTGGAAACAGTGAAAGAGCTAGTGTATTGCCCAGCCCTTAGGGGACTCTTCACTCCAAATGACAGAAAAAGGGCCAATCTACAATGGTAGAGGAACTTCTCACTGGGGACCTATTATAGCAATGAAATCACAGATCTAGTAGCCTCCTCACTAAATTATTATTATCAATGAGATTAGATTCATCATAGCACTGAAGCAACTCTCAAAGACCATGTACGAAGTGCTATGAGCATCCACCCCCAGGACACAGCAATTCCTTTTAAGCATTGAGGCACGAAGGTACCAAATCATATTCATCATCTCATTGATGAGTGCGCCTCAAAGAGTTTGAAGCCATCTTCAGATATGAGGACTTGTGCTTCATTAAACATCAAAAGATGGCCTGATCTTTTGTCCCAATTCTTACTCGGCCCTTAGTCAACGAATGGGCATTGCCTCAGGCAAACCAGGGCCTAGGAAAGACCTTAATTTAGAAAGGCCAAGGTCATCCACTGCACCCCGGGCCAGACCAGTCGTCTTGACTTTTGTCTTGACACTGGACTTCATGACTCTGGAGGAGACAGTGAGATTGACAACTTTGCTCTGCCTCACTTAAATCCAATTCATGTGCAGGTGAAGACATCACTCTCATGTTTTCATTGGTCTTCTTCAAGAACAAATGATCAGGAGCAGCTAGGTAGTGCAGTGGATAGAGCACTGGCCCTGGATTCAGGAGGACCTGAGTTCAAATCCAGCCTCAGACACATAATACTTACTAGCTGTGTAAGTCACTTAACCCCGTTGCCTAGATTTAAAAAAAAAAGAAAAAAAGAACAAATGATCAACAACAACAAATATCAAGTTAAGTTAACAAGCATTTATTAAGCACTTTCTGTGTGTCAGGCACTGTGCTAGGCAATGGAGATATAAATACAAGTGAAAAGAAAGACAGTCCCTGCCCTCTAGGAGCTAATATTCTATTAGCTAATATTCTATTATTAAGACAACACAAAAAAAGAGGAAGCTAAAAAGATAGTGTAGACAAAGTGAAGAGAGTCATGAATGTAGCTAGAAAGGAATGATGACATGGTTGACCAGGGTGTCTTCTTTAAAACAGAACTTTTGGAGGGTAGCTAGGTGGTGCAGTGGATAAAGCACCTGCCCTGAGTTCAAATCCGGCCTCAGACCAAACACTTGACACTAGCTGTGTGACCCTGGGCAAGTCACTTAACCCCAATTGCCAAAAAAAAAAACAAAAAAAAAACCAGACGTCTTGGAAGAAATCAGTCCATCAGAAGGAGAAGCCAAAGAGATGGAATGTCTGTCCTGTTTTCAAGAGCGGCAGGTGTCCAGGACACTAATTGTGGCAGAAGAGGACTGAGCAAGAATCCAGACACTGTTTCCCACTGCATCCCTTCCCCCCGCTTCCCTCTCAAAGAGTCACAATAATGAATGAGAATAGAGGAAGAAAAAAATTTTCAGCAAAACTAATCAACTTACCAAAAAAGTCTAATGTTATCTACAATATTCCACACCTGTGGTCCCCTACCTCTGCAAAGAACTTGAGTTAGGTGTCTTCTATCTCTTCTCTGGGCCAATTTTGGTCAATTTTGGGTCATTGTAAGTTAACATCATTTAGTTTTGATTGTTTTGTTTTGTTTTGTTTTTTTATGTTGTATAGTCATCGTGTATCTTGTTTTCCTGGTTCTGATGATTTCACTTTGTATCAGTTCACATGTCTTTCTCCATGCTTATCTGCATTCATCACATTCATAATTTCTTACAACAGAGTAATACTCTATTATATTCATGTCTCCAGGTACATAATTTTTAGCCTTTCCCCAATCAATAGGCAACTGGTTACCAGGCTTTGTCCCCACAGAAATAAAATGCTGCCATAATTATTTTGGTGTATATGGGGCCTTTCTTTTATGTTACTGGCCTCCTTGGTCTGTGTGTGTGTGTGTGTGTGTGTGTGTGTGTATCAGTGGAATCACTAATTCAAAAAGTATGGACATTTTAGCCACTCTCCTAATTTCAAATTGCTTTTTATAGTGGTTAGACCATTTTATAGCTCTATCCACAAAGCATTCATGTACCGATCTTTCCACAGCTCTCAAAACATTATTATTTCCACCTTTTGTCATCTTTGGCAATTTTCTGGATGGGAAGTGAAACCTCAAGTTTGTTTTAACTTGCATTTCTCTGCTTTTTAGTGATTTGGAGCATTCTTTCATATAGTTCTTAATAGTCTGTGATTATTCTGCAAACTGTTCATGTCCTTCGATCCCATCTGTTAGGGGAATGGTTTTTGGCTTTATATATTTCTATTGTTTATATATCTGGGATATCAGGCAAAGGTTTTTTTCTCCCAGTTGACAGCTTCCTTTCTGATCCGAATTACATTGGTTTTGTTCATACAAAAATCTTTCAATTTCATGTAATTGATAAGCTCTGTTTTATCTTCTGTAATTGACTTTATCCTGTATTTGGATAAGAACTCATGCCCTACCCATAGCTGGGACATGTATCTGATACGACAGGCTTCTCTTAAGGGCCAATTAATTCTGTCCTAAAGGGGAGGAAAGGGAGGAACAGGGCAGGGGTATAAGACCTGGGTCCCACAAAGGAAAAGCTGAAGAGTTCAAATCAGAAAATAATGTTACTAAGATCCCAAAATGTGGAAAGTGTAAGGGAGATTTGAGCAGGAGAAATCAAAAGAGCAGGAAACTGGGATCCAAGTTGAAATATAAGACACAAGCAGTAATGCCGACAGAAGGGTTCACCACTTGGTCTCAGTGTGAGAGATCATCGGTTTATTCTCCTAGCGTTAAAAAAAAAACAAAAACCGGCTTAGGTCTCTTCTTAGGAACTAGTTCTGTCCACCAGCCCCTGTCATCTCCTGCACCTACCAACCCCTTCCAGTGCTAACAACCTCCTCTCCTGGCCTGTCTGCTTATGGGTCTCTAGGTGTTAGTTACTTCCTCAGCACTGTATTCTCTAGTCTGAGCCTTCCCTGCTTTAATTATCTCTGCTCACCAAGAAGAGGCTGCTTTTAACTTCTGCCAACGATGAGCACACTTGCAATGCTGCCCTTCTGAGTTGTCAGGGTCTGCGTGAATCACCCTCAAAGCCCTCCTGCTTGGAGGCCTGTCCTGCTCTTGTCTTAACTCTAACAAAATACTGATCTTCCCCAAGAAGCTGTTTCTTCAGTTTGGAATTTCATTACCCTCACTAATTTAACTGCTTGACATTAAACTCCCTTATATTTATTCTGCATATGTAAATTCTGCACATGTTGTCTCCCCCAGTAGAATACACTCAGGGCAGGGATCCAGTAATTTTTTCCCCTCAGTGTCATGCACATAGTAGGTGCTTAATAAATGCTTGATTGATTGAAATTTTACAGGACACACAAAAAAAGTTAAGAACTCTTGCCATACACTGTTATAATCAAGGTAAGTCAAGGCAACAAGTATTTATTAAGCTCCTCCTATGTGGCAGGCACTGTGCTAAGTGCTGATAATGTACACATACACTAGAAGAGGCAGTTGTGGATTGACCCAGAAGTCATGAAGAGTCTAGGTTCCAGGTCTGTTTCTGACACATATTAGCTGTGTGACCCTGAGACAAGTGACTGGAATGGTATGGGCATGTCTCTAAGGTTATAAACTGTGGACAAGTTACTATCTTAATGGATGAAGGTAGCTTCCACACCAGGAGTTCCCTACACCCTAGGAAAGGACAGGCGTGGGGCAAAAGATAGGATAAATAAAATGTATAAAAAGGTTTTTTATTTGTTAAAAAAAGTTCCCCCTTAAGGTTCAAGGTTACTGACTTTAGAAATGACCTTATAAGAAGACTGTCAGTACCTGTGTGGTATGATTTCAAAGAAAATGAAAAGACTGGCTTTCACTCATTTCATCCACCAGCCCCAGTGGAGGATTTTAGTGGGCCAAAGTTCAGGTTAAGTTGTAATATGCGAATGGTCTAGAGAAAATGCAGATTTTGGCTATCCGTCATACTGGACCCTGGTGGTTCCATAGTTGGGGTCTAAGAGCAGGGAGGGAGGAAGAGGGCAGTGAGGGCAGAGGAGGGTTTTGCATAAAGCCCACTGTGTCAACAGTTCCAGGTAGTAGATGGAACACTAGACTTGGAATCAGAAAGAGCTGAGGTCAAATCTTGCCTCTAAGATTCACTAGCTATGTTGTTGTTATTGTTAAGTTGTTTCAGTCTGCCTGATTCTTTGTGATTCCATTTGGGGTTTTCTTGGCAAAGATACTGGAGTGGTTTGCCATTTCCTTCTCCAGCTCATTTTATAGATGAGGAAACTCAGGCAAACTTAAGGGTGAAGTGACTTGCCCAGGGTCTCACAACTAGAAAGCATCAGAGGCCAGATTTGAACTCAGGAAGATGAGTCCACTCATCTTCCTTTATCCACTTTATCCACTGTACCACTTATCTGCCTGCTAGCTGTGTTGTTCCTGGGCAAATCATTTAACCTCTCTTGTGCCTCAATTTCCCTCTCTGTAAATCACTTGTTTACCCTACATAGAGAGGCCACTCTCTCCTACTGAGATTCCTAAATATTTATAATAGCAGTGTCCTCTCATCATCCCCTTCAACTGAATGTATCTTAAAACGTTGATCTGAGAGCATCTTTCAGACTGATTGCCCCAGGCATGTTTTGTGAAACTTTCCCTTAGTTGTCAAAAAGGCTGATTTCCACTCTGCTAAGGACACTTAAGCCAGCTGAATGCTAAGTATTAAATACAACTTTACAATTACAGGAAATATAAACTTTATTAACAATGGTTATCTGTTTTTATAGAATTATGACAAACTCTGCTGAACATATTCAAATATCTTAAACATGACTAACTTTGATACCTTAGCATCTGGTGGTAGAGCTTGAATACATCTGATTTAGCTGCGATATTTTTTCCCCTATTAATCTTATACTGAAGTCCTACTCTGGTGACTCACTGTGACATGAGATGACTGTGGGTTCTCAGAGGCTAGGCCAGTATTCGGCAAGTACAGGCAGGCTCTGCCAAGCTGGAGAGCTTGTAAGCACAAGCCCATCAAAGGAATGTCTGTAGTCCAAGGAAGACCGGTCTTCCTAAATGGAATGGTGTCACCCCCAGAAGGCAGGCCACCTTCTCACTAAAGTGAGAAGAGACTGAAATCTGCTGATGTCCCAGCCTGCCAAAAGATGTTAACCATGGGGCCTGAGCGCAGATAAGATTCATGTGTCAGAGACCAAATCTATAAGAGAAATAACTATTGCTCAAGCCCCACTTTTGGAGGTATCTTCTGTCTTAGCCCCCAGGTAGTTCAGAACCCAGCTGTGGACCAAGAAGAGAAGAAGCATGCATATCATAGCAGCTATTGACTTACTGCCTTCTTGGAGGCTCAGGAGCCAGGGCCTCACAAATCTCTGACTACTACCTCCATGCTATTACATGCTTCTCACAGTATTACCGTCTTTCTCCATCTTCACTCTTTAATGCACAGAACTGAACTTCTCACAAGGGATGGGCTGGTCTGACAAGGAGACACCATCACTACAGGCAAAGGAGAATTGACATAATTGACATAATGGATCTGGGTGAAATGCCCAATGTTCACCTCTGCTGAGGAGGATGCTAGAGCCAGCCCCAACAGCTCTGATCAGTTTTCTGTGTGAAATAGGCACCTTGGAAATCGGCAAACCCTACAAATCAGGGCCTGGTTTATTGTTTTGTTGATTGTCTAGACAAGTGATGGAGAAAATGTTAATAAAGCTCAGTAAACTTAAAAGTGTGTTTTATGTACATTTCACTCCTCCAAAAAAAAGCCAGTTGTTAAATATTTACCAACACACCCCTGCCTCTACCCTGTTTCTAACTAGAGAATCAGTGTGGTCCTGCTCTGATGAAATTGTAGACCTTTGAAGTGCTGAAAAAGTGAGAGAAGAAAGTGAAGGATTTAAAGTAGCAATAATTTCCCCTTATCTTTTGCACCTTCTACAATTCATAAAGCACAGGCATACTCTCATCCTCATAACAAGCCTGTGATACAGTCAGAGCATAATTTACACCCAGGTAAGCCCTGGCTACAGCAGTGGGAGGTGCCCATCAAAGGTATCGGAAAATAGTGTTCTCATTTTTTGTTTGTTTTAGGTTTTTGTCTTTTTTTTTGGTTAGGCAATGGGGTTAAGTGACTTGCCCAGGGTCACACAGCTAGTAAGTCTCACGTGTCTGAGGCCAGATTTGAACTCAGGTCCTCCTGAATCCAGGGCCAGTCCTCAATCCACTGTGCCACCTACCTGCCCCCGTGTTTTCATTTTTTGAACGGAGGTTGGTATGTTACTGTCTGCTAGTAAAAACACTGCTGCCATATTCCAAAGTACTACACTACCAAAGACAGAGGTGATGTAGGGACACACTCAAAGTATTTCACTAAGTCAGTTGAGATGCCAGATGGAAATTTTGGTTTCTAGGCTAACTAGGTAAATTGTTTTGTTCAGTCATTTTTAGTCATGTCTGACTCTTCATGACCCCATTTGGGGTTTTCTTGGCAAAGATACTGGACTGATTTGCCATTTCCTTCTTCAACTCATTTTACAGATGAGGAAACTGAGGGCAAACAGGGTGAGGTGACTTGCCCATGACAGCACAGCTATAAGCGTCTGAGGCTGGATTTGAACTCATAGAGTCTTCCTGATTCCAAGCTTCCTGATACCACCTAGCTGCCCAACTAGGTAAATACTAAACAGGTAAGCAACCTTATGTAGGTGTTGGCATCGTAAAGACCCCTGCTTGCTCTCCAGGAAAAGGAATTACATTCCTCAGTACTCCCCATGTGAGCCCTTATGAAACCCTGGACTGTCCACATACATGGTGGTCACTCAGCAGTCTGTCACAGATTTTAAGCAGTGACCAGGCCTGCAAAAGAAGACCTTTAGGCATTAAACAAGCCTTGTTTTTCCTTCCCTAAAATGTCTGGATCATTCTCGAGAGTCCACTAGGAAGTGGATTCTAACTTGAGAACACATCTGGCCAAAGGATAAACTCAGCTTCCTATCACTAGAAGCCCTTTTGGGAGACAATATGCAGCATCTTCTCTGGGAAGGGGTGACTGTCCTTGAAGCTGCCCTGGGCCTCTCCCTCAGACTGGCTGGCTCCTCTCCAAATCTCTGTGTTATGAAGGACAGCAAGGCCAGTCACGTCTTCATTCCTCTCCTCTCCAGGGTGCGCCCCTGACTCTCAGGACCATTACCTTCTCTCTTCTACTTGCATTCCCCTCTTCAGCTCGATTTTGTGTGGTCTTCTCCCATTAGAATATAAGCAACTTGAGGGCAGAGACTACCGTTCTTTAGGCTTGTTTTTGTATCCCCTGGAGGGCCAGGCAAGAAATAAGAGCTTAAATGTTTGTTGACTGACAGACTTCTCTGTGTCCGTATTTGTTCTTACCATGTCTCTTTACTCCAGTTGAACATTTTGTTTTCAGCTGGTCCGGTCTCTCTAATGACACGGTAGGTGATGAGGGGATTTGGGGTGTGGTAGTGTAACACTCCTGCCTCACTCTGCCTCCCCCCACCCTTCCTATCCCCAGGCACAGGTGCAAGGGTCTACCTTCTCCAGGTACTCCGGAGTCTGGAGTTCTTCACCCTAGACTGGCAGCCTCCACAAATTCCTTGAGCTATTTAAAGCCCAGTTAGCTAATCAGCTGTTCCCTTCTGACCCAATCAAAGAGGTTATCACCTTGTAAAGAGATCACTGGAGCTTAAACCATCTCATTTTCACATTTATAACTTCATCTTGTGTGACTTCCCTTATGAAACTCCTTGTGATACTCCCATGGGGTGGGGGATGGGGGGTGGGGGATGGATCTTCCTCAGTAGCTGATGGGAACCAGAAGTAGCAAGACTGAAGTTAGGGTTCCTTCTTTTCCCCTCAAACCCTGTTTGCAAGTTATTCTACAATGTGGTATTTTTCCTGATGAGAACAGAGATTACTGGTTGCTTTGGCAGTTTGGTGTTAGTGAGCTTTTTCACTCTTTGATTTCCTTACTTGCATTGGCTGTCCCCCAGGCTTGGGAAGCTCCCCCCACTCCCATCTGTGCTTCTTAGAATACCCAGTTTCCTTCAAAACTCAGCACAAGGGCCACCTTCTGTATGAAGCCATTGTACATCCCCCACTGCAAATGTATCCTCCACAAATGACTTTGATTTTATTTTGTGTATACTTAAGATATATTCATTTGTATATTCATAGATATATAACTTTATCTCTGTATCTATCTATCAGCAGCTAGGCGATGCCTAAAGTCAGGAAGATCTGAGTTCATGCCTGGCCTCAGATACTTACTAAATTTGGGACCCTGGGCAAATCACTTAACCCTGTTTGCCTCAGTTTCCTCATCTGTAAAATGAGCTGGAGAAGGAAATGGCAAACTACTCCAGTATCTCTGCCAAGAAAACCCCAAATGGGGTCGCAAAGAGTCAGAAATGACTGAACAATAACTATACATATATGTACATATACATATATATTTATACACATATGTGGGTATACATATATAGTTTCCCACAATAGAATGTAAGCTTCTTGAGGGCAGGAACTGTTTCTTTTTTTTTTTTTATGTTTCCAGTGCTTTTCACAGTGTCTGAAACATCTTATATTAGGCCTTAATAAATGCTGGTTGATTGCTTGGATACTTCCAAAGATGCCTAATTTCATTAGCATAGGCTCTCTCTTTCTCAAAATGTCTTACAGACATTCCACACCTTCATGAGTTGCTGCAGTTAGAAGTGTCCATCACTTGGTGGTCAACCTTTGGGTGATGATCCCTTCCTCAGTTATTGATACTGGTTTGCATAAGATAAATATCCATTCTACCTCCAGGCTCATATTTGAAGCTTTTCTTTCTGGGTAAGACCTTTCAGAGCTTGTAGCCCCCTGGCCTAGCTTCCAGAGTCACCTCCAGGCCCCCCAATAAGGCCTGGTTTAGTAGAAAATTTAGTTATAGTTTTGGTAGAAGATTTCTTAATTACTTTCAGGATTTTCCTTGCCAAAGGGGAAAACCAACAAGGATTGATTGCATAAGCCCTCTCAACACTTGAAAGTTTTTTTTAGAACAGTTCTGTGGAGTGGTAAGCTTCAATAAAAATAAATGACCTCCATGGGGTTTGGGTTCCTATAATCCTTTTGGCTGGGAAAAGGTTATTATTTTGGACCTTGATGGTTAGTGGAAGGGTCTTTGTCTTCCATACTGCAGGGAAGGGGGCTAAATTCTGTTTTATCAGTCCTATGCTATATAGAGTAGATATACTGTGTAGGAACAGGACAGAAAAGGTCAGTTGGTCCATCACCAAAGATTTATTAATTGCTTACAATGTTCCAGGAGCTGTATTAAGGACTGAGGATACAAAACCAGGCAAAAAAAAGTCTTCACTCTCAAGGAGTTGACATTCTAATAGGGGAGACAACCTGTAAATAGGTCCATATAAAACACAGGATTGATATGTGGAGGAGTTTAACTATATAAATGTACAGATGTAGCTCATGGGTGGCCTAGATGGACATGATGGAGGTCTGGCTTACCTTTGTTGGGAGAGAACAGGTGCCATGTCTGCTTCACCAGCAGCGTAGATGAGGGGACAGTCAGGCAGGATCCTGAACTACCCAGGCTCAAGATTTCTCGTTCAGCCTCGAAGGTGTGTTGTTGCCTAGATTATATCCTTCTCCCACTCTTCAAATATCTATGGTCTAGGTGCATGACTCTAAGACTTGAGCTGTGGACAGGAAATGGCACTGAGGAGGGAGGGAAGTCCAGGCATGGGAAACAGAAAAGCAAAGCTATAGAGTCAGGAGAGGTTTTATTCCAGGAACAAGTGGGCTGGATTGTTGAGTGCTTAGAGAGGAGAAAAGTATAAGAAGACTAGAAAGGTGGGAAAGGGCCAGCTTGTGAAGGGCTTTAAATGCCAAAGAGATGACTTAGAATTTGATCTTGGTGAGAGCAGAGAGCCACTGGAGTACGCCGAGAAGGAGGTGACATGGCCAGACTTGAGCTGTAGGAAAATCATCTGGCACCTGAGTGGGGGACAAATGGTGATAGGGAAAGGTGGGCCATGAAACTGACTTGAAGATGATTGCAATCATTCAGGCAAGGTGGGACAAGGGCCAAAACAGAGAGGGGACTGTGTGAGTAGAGAGAAGGGGACACATGAGAGACATGTGAAGGCAGCTATGACAGGACGTGGCACCAGGCTGGACACATCCAATGAGGGCCAGTGGAGAGTGGAAGATAACACTAAGGCTTTGAGTGTGGGATGTCTATGGGACATCTAGTTCAAGATGTTGTAAGTAAGGTGAATTTTAGTGTGTGTGAAGTGGATTTTTTGTTATTCTTTAAAGTTTTCTTCCCAGGATCCACAGCCATAATAATCTCTACTTCCCAGGTGTTAGATACGAGTTCTCACAATCATGGTTCAAAACAGTTTCTACCATGCTTGTGCAGTAGATATGGGGATGAAGTGATGTAAAATTGTGAGGTTTTTGCTGGCAATGTGCATTCTTTGTCTGTTGCCCTATAAAGCTAGTGGGCACTGGTCAGTGCCTGGGGATCCCCATAGGGGTAAATGTGCAGGTTGAATGCTATGCGTGCCTTGATCGGCCCCTATCAAGGCTTGGGAGGGGGATTCTGTGTGTTTATTTCAACTGGCCCCCATTAAGGCTTGCGGGAATTTAAGGGAGAGCACAAGTTGTGCTGGTCTCGATTGACACCATCAAGACAAGAGGTGGTTGTCCCTGCTTCATGCCGGCTCCTTCGAGAAGCGTTGTTAGGGAATGCTGTAGGAGTTGGTGCTCCCATTATCAGCAAACTCCCTTTGAGAAGACTAGACTGGAATAAAGTAAGTTTATTTAACCCCTTATTATGACTCCATTCCTGTCTTCCCATCTGACCGACACAGAAGCGTCGGTGAGAGGTGCTAGAAGCCCTCCTGTGTCTCCTTCCTAAGAAATGGCACAGTCGATGTGTTCATTTGTCCAACAGATGTCCTTCCTAAAGGCATTGTTCAAACACTCAGGTTGTGTCAAAGACCCCAAGAAGCAGGGTTCCACACACTTGGAAAGATTCAGGGCATAGTTCTCTTTTATTTTATTATGTACATGGTCCACCATACTCATGGAGGCAGGTCATTTGAGTGAAGGTGAGGAAGGCAGCAGCTGTTGCCAATATCCCTAAGAAGGACATCAGTTTCTGGCTGTGAGGCTGCCTGTAAAAAGCATATAAAAGCTGGGAGATGCTAGGCCTAGGGGCTGCTAGTGATCACTATGGCCCTGGGGGCATGATGTTTTTAAGGGGCTTCCCCTCTTTCTTCTTTTTCTTTAAAGTTTTATAAATGTGTTTTGTTTATGCATTACAAACATTTCCAGATCACCCTCACTCCATTAGAGGTCTCTTATTACAAATAAACAACTAAGCAAAACTAAATACACAGTGATTTCATTTGAAAGAGTATGCAATGTTACACATCTGTAGCTCCACCCCACCTCTCTATTTTTGAAAAAAAGTGTCTTTTAAAAATTAACAAAAATCTATTTTCTCTCCTTTCCATCCCCTACCATATTGAAAAAAAAAGAAAAAAAACCAAATTACTGTAAAAATATGCATAGTCAAGCAAAACAAATTCCCTCAATAGCTGTGTACAAGTATATACACACACATAAATGTGGATATGTCCGTGTGTAGAACACATATAATTCTGCACCCCAAATCCATCCCATCTCTGTCATGAGACAGCAGGTTTCATCCTTGGTCCTCTGGAGCCACGGCTGGCCATTGCCTTGATCATGGATCTTACAGCTTTCAAAGTTGTTCATCTTTACAATAGTGTTGTAGGAATTGTTCTTCTGGTTCTGCTCATTTCATTCTTCATCCATTCATAAAAATCTTCAAAATTATTTCTTTTTATAATATTGATTTTCATAAATTGCTCTCCTAGTTCTGCTCATTTCCCTTTACATGAGCACATGTAAGTCTCTCCATGTCTCTTTGAAACCATCTCTTTCTTCATTTTTCTCTTTTCTTTTTTTTTTTTTTTTGGTGAGGTAATCAGGCTTGCCCAGGGTCACATAGCTAGTAAGTGTCAAGTGTCAGCTAGTAAGTATCAAGTGTCTGAGGCTGGTCTTTCCTCATTTCTTACAGCACAATAGCACTCTATCACATCCCGATGCCACAATTTATTCAGCCACTCCTCCAGTGAGGGGCATCCCTTTATTTTTTCATTTTTTTCCATCACAAAAAGTGCTGCTATAAATATTTTTGTACACATACGACTTTTTCCCATTTTGGATATAGGCCTAGCAGTAGTATAGATGAGTCAAAGGGTATGCATTATAAACAGTAACTTTTTGTGTATCTTTCCAAATTGCTTTCCAGAGTGGTTATACTCATTCATTGGCCTACCAACAGTATACACCAATGTGTCTATTTTCTCACAGCCCCTCCAACATCTATCATATTCCTTTTTTTTTTATCTTTGCCAATTGGAGGGTGTGAGATAGAATCTCAGAAATACTTCAATTTGCATTTCTCTAATTAGTACTGATTTGGAGCATTTTTTCCTATCTCTATAGATAGCCTAGGCTTATTCCCTTGAGAATTGCCTATTCAAATATTTAGAGCATTTATCAGTTGGAGACCGACTCTTATTCTTATAAATTTGAATCTTGGAAGTGAGATCCTTTTAAGAGGAAATATGTTGTAAAGATTTTTTTCCCCAGTTAATTGTTTCCCTTTTAATATTAGCTTCATTGGATTTGTTTGTGCAAAATCTTTTTAATTTTATATAATTCAAATTGTCCATTTTCTCTTCTGTGACATCTGTCTCCTTTCTTTGGTGATGAACTTTCCTCTCTCCACAGACCTAACAGGCAATTTTCCCATGTTTCCCTGGTTCGTTTATGATGTGATCTTTCATATCTAGGTCATGTTTCCATTCAGAGCTTACTTTGGTATAGGCTGAAAGATATTGTTCTAGATCTAATTTCTTCCATACTGCTGTCCAATTTTGCTAACAGTTGTTATCACTTCATGAATCCTTATCCTAGGCTCTTTGTGTTTATTGAACATTAGAATTCTAGGTATCCTTATTTATGTATGTTGGATACCTAATCTGACCCAGTGTGATCTCTCTATTTTTTCACCATTGTCGAAATGTTTTGAGAATTACTACTTTGTAGCATAGGGGTAAGGAATACAACATATACTCAGAGAAGTAAATGCAAACTAAGTACAAAGGAATTTCAAGAGGGAAAGAGCCTTAACACATGGATGCATCAGGAAAGCTCTTTTGAAGGATACAGAGTTTCATTTGAAGGAATTCTACAAGGGAGAGAAAGACGTGTGATGAGTCAGGAAAGATGGTGAGCAGGTCAGTTCGACTACAGTGGACAGTGTGTAAAGGGGAATGATATGATATAAATCTGGAAAGAGAAGTAAGAACTAGACTGTGGAAGATTTTAAAGGCCACGCTGATGATTCTTTGTTTTATCCTAGAGGCAATAGGGAGCCACAGAACACTTTGAGTAGAGGAATAACATCATCAGATCTGAGTTTAAGGAATATTAGTTTAGAAGCTATAGGGAAGATGATTTAGAGAGGAGAGAGACTGGAAGGAGGAAAACCAATTAGGGGGCTATTGTGGCAGTCCTTCTGGTCCTTCTAAGATCTTGCTTAAACCAAGGGAAAAAGAAAAGGGAATGGATGTGAAGAATGCTGTGGAGGCAGGAGCGACAAGATGCCCCTTCCAGCCATCTCCCAAGCCTCCATTCCTGCCCCACTTTCTAACACTAGCTGTGGGAATGGTAATCAAATCAACATGTCCATTCCTGTCAATCAGTAGCCCAATGTAATGTCTTCCCTTTATTAGAATATAAGCTTCTTTGGGGCAGAGCATGTCTTGCTTGCTTTTTTGTTTTGCATCCTTATCTCTTTGTATGGTGCCTAGCACACTGTGGGCACTTGATAAATAATTATTCCTTCAATCCTTCACTTGGTAATTGATTTACAACGGGACTGAGGGACAGTCGGGAGTCAAAATGAAGCTGGGTGATCTCAGGTACACCTGCTAGTACACCTCCAATCACACTACACCGGCAGGAGCCGACTTCATTTCTAGGTCTGCTTACCAGGTCTAGCGAGGTAATCTCTTCAGTGTCGTCATCCCCACTGCCAAAGCCAAGCGCTGCTACAGACAGAACAGGCAGAGGAGACTAGGAAGGCCCCACCATATATTTTTGGATTGGTGAGGTGCCAGACCTCCAACTGCTGTTTCCACTAAAAAACCCTGAGTCACTTCTGGCTAGTCATGGGTTTCCAAAGCATTACTGTCTTCAATTTGAAAAAGAAAAAGAAAGTGCTTAAAAGTAAAACTCTGTATTTTAACGTAGGGAGAAGATTTTGATTATCTTTATCTTTGACACCATAAGCCAGGTCTATATGGTCAAAATGTTGGGTTAAAGACTCACAGACTCAGACTATTCGAGCTGGAAGAGACTAAGAAATCAGATAGTCTAATGATCTCATTTCACAGATAAGGAAACCAACCAGAGGAGTCAAGTGACTTGCAAAGTGCCCATCATTCACAATTTTTTCTGGGCTCCACATGGAAATATTTGCCAACACCTTTTTTTTAAAGTTGCAATGGTTTTTTTTAAACAAAAGCATCACTGTCATGTCTCAGTGATCCCCGCCCCCCCCCTTTACCCCAAATAGAACCCTCAGGAGTAACAGCAAACCAACACAGCAGCCATGCAGCTCTTTCTGAGAGCAGGGTCAATTGGAAAGCCTTGTCGCAGCAGCCGAAGACATTTGGGTATATGTCCTTTAGAAATGAAATGACACGATGCTACCAGAGGCAGGGTGTCCAGACAGCGAGGCTGGCCTGACATCAGGGGTGACGTTTTTCATAGAGTTCTTGTACAGGCATCTGCTTTCTAATCAGTTGATGACATGTCATAAGATAAATCCCCCTTTGCTGCTCCCACACCACAGAAGGAAGGCGCGTCACCGGGAATACAAAAGAGGAACTTGGACCTATAAAGGTCACAATAAATGGAGACTTGTGGAAGAATTCTAAGGACAAAGATGCTAAGAGACAGGGAACTCATTGTTGGGACAGTTGTGGGAAGACAGGCATGCTCGTTCATGGCTGGTGGAACTGGGAACTGCTTCATACCATTTGGGAAATTATTTGGAATTCTATAAGAAATGTTACTAAATTGTTCATCTGATCCAAAGATCTTCCTACTGGTATTATATGCCAAGGAGGTTAAGAGCAAGAAGAGACCATACATGTAAAAAATGTTTATAGCTGAATTATTAAGGATGCCAGGAAGCTAGAAACAAAATATACAAAATACATGCCCATTGATTGGGGAATGGCTGAACAAATCATGATATAGGAATGTAATGACTACTCCTGCACCATAAAGAACGATAAATATGAAAAACTCAGAAATGTGGGAGGACTCGTATGAAGAGAAGGAAGCTATACCACAAGAACTGCAAAGAAGTAAATTAAAGCAGTGTGCAGAGGCAACAGATCTCTGGATCAAGCCTACTGACTCCCTGAGCAACCTTGGGCAAGTACCGTTACCTCTCAGGTCCTCAGATTTCCTCATCTGAAAAATTAGGGAGTTGAACTAAATGAAGTACCTCCCAGCTCTAAATCAATGGGCCAATGAACCTGGGGCATGGTCTCCAATATCCCCAACCAGTTGTCTATTGGTCAAAATTAGGTCAAAAATAACAATTTCCAGGGCAGCTAGGTAGTGCAGTGGATAGAGCACTGGCCTTGGAGTTCAAGTCCTGAGTTCAAATCCGGTCTCAGACACTTGACACTTACTAGCTGTGTGACCCTGGGCAAGTCACTTAATCCAATTGCCTAGCCAAAAAAATAATAAAAAAGGAGTATTTTGTTTTGTTTTGTTTCCTCTTTCTGATGGTTCCTCCTATTAGTTCTAATTCTTCTTTACAACATGACTAATATGAAAATATGTTTAATAGGAATGTATATGTATAGCCTATATCAAATTGCGCACCGTCTTGGGGAGGGAGGAGGGAAAGGAGGGGGAGAAAAATTTAAAACTCAAAAGCTTATGGAAGTGATTGTTGATAAATCAAAATAAATTAATAAAAAAATGAAAAAAATAAGTTTCCCTCCTTTGCTTCCTATATTTGAAAGATGGAGGTTAGAGCAAGCTAAGTTGTTTTTTTTTTAAACTCCACCAGATGCTGTTCTCTAAGCAGGGTAAGATTTCCAGCAGATGGCTGGACATCTTCACTGTCCACTATATTTCACCTCTGTGCCAAGTTGGTGAGGACAATATTGGTCACATCCTTAGGCTGGCAGGCAGCTTAAGAGTATGTTTCCACAACAAAATCTCCCCGTCCTCCTCCTTCATTTTCATCCAAATTATCCCTACCATCCAGAGGTTTGTAGGCTTTGGGGCAGGAACAAAAGAAATCTTTTTTCAAAAAAAATTTTTTTTTTTTAATTTTGGGGCATAACTTCTTGATGTATGCCAACCCTTTTACTTTATATTATATATGCTTCTTTTGAGTAAGACATATTGTTATATATTCCCACAGGCTCTATACCTTCAAGTCTTAATGATTTGATTCCTTTTGTTAAATCTTAAGTTGTTTTTTTTAGTACCTACTGTATGCACTGTTATATAGACTCGGGAAGTCAGAAGCATCATTCCAGACCCTTTTCATTTTACTTTTCCTCTGAGAATTATTGCATGGCCCCTCTCCACTCCAGTTCTTTCTATATGAGATCCATTGCCTTGCATAGTCTCTGACTTACACTTTTAGCCGAGTATTTTTCTCCTCCCTCCTTTGCTAGGAACCTACCTGCTTCATCGTTCCCAACATCCTCAGTCAAATGACCCTTTCAGACATTGGAGTAAAGAGCCAGTGTTTTCATGCTGTGAAGAAGAGAAGGCTGCTAGCAACAGCCTTCTATCTTCCTTGCTTTCCTGACACTGAGTTGCCTTCTAACTATTTGGATTGGGGAACATAAGAATTTGTCCCTGCCCTGCTCAGCTCCATTCAGAACAATGGTTAGGCTGCAATAAGCCAAATGACTAGATTGGGGACTTTCTGTTGTTAACAGGGCAGGACCCACTTGATTGAAAAATAATATCCCTTGAAAAGGGGGAACAATTTCCGTACTTCCAGATCTGGTATACAGCTTAGAATACAGAAGGTTTGATACTGTCTTGGACCCTTGGGGCAACTGAGGAGCAGACACTGTTAAAAAGGAACATGGCTAGGACTATGTCTAAGAAGGCTAGAAGCAGTAGATAAGACTTCAGCCACAAGTCTTCTCTCTTCCTTATCTCTCCTGGAGGACAGAACAGCAGGCTTCTTCCTTTTTTTTTTTTTTTTTTTTTTTTTTTTTGCTTTTATTCCTGGAGCTCAGATCATCCAGGAGAACCATGATTTATCATCTTCTCTACAGAGAAGCCCACAGAGCTTCTGGTAACCCAATAGTAGGTAGAAACACTACCTTCTCTACCTGGCTGACAGTAAAACTTATGTCTGTTCTCTTCTGCCCTCTCCACAAAGAACTGGGAATTCCATGTGGCCTTGGGCCAAGGCAGGTCCAACTGGACCAAGGAAAGTAAATCCATCCCCATTCTCTCAGAAAATCAGGAGTCATGTGCCTGCAGGGTTACTGTTCAGAATTACACTCTCAAACGGAAGAAGCTATTTTGATGGATTTCTTTTAAAACTTTTTTTTCATTTTAATTTTAATGAACACACACAAAAATAACATTTCCATTTACAAAACAGAACAGAAAAGAGAGAATATATATAAAACTTAGAATCTCTGTTTTGTACAGCTTGAGTTTTAAAAATATGCACAATAAATTCACATGTTACTTTCAAAGCTATCTTGCTTCATTGAAACTTGTGTTTCCTTCTGAACTTTGTTCTGGTTCCCTTTGTGCCTTTTTAAAAATGCTTCAATGATCCTATTTTCTTATTTTTGGTGTAAGGATATGTGTGTGTGTGTGTGCATGCGTGCGCACGCTACTGCTTTGTTATTTTGCCCACATGGATCTCTCTAGATATGGCTCGAAGAGAGGCAAGAACAGACATCTCCAGCATCTCCTCCCCTCTCCCTTCTCTGGAAAGGGAAGCAAGAAGTTGGGTCCAGAGGCTGGTCACTCTACTCTCTTCAGACAGATGGACTACCAGGCTAGAATTACATCTATCTGCTCCCTAAAATATCATTAGTATAGGGAAATCATTTTTAGGTTCTATCCGTACTCCTCATTGCTATCCCTTAACAGTAAAGGAGAGCCTCAAGGTATATAACCAAGATTTGACCCCCTTCCCACCAGATGCTAGCTCCACAATAAACACACATAGCAAATAAACCCATTTACCCAAACCAGGGGTGGGGAACCTGAGGCCTTGAGGTCACATGTGGCCCTCTAGGTCCTCAAGCGCAGCCCTTCGACTGAACATTCAGCCAGGTTCCACAGGTTCCCCACCCCTGACCCAAGCAGATAGCAAACAGAAATCAGAGAACACACACACAGAGAAAGAGCTTTCCCTTTGAGTGACAGAAGTCAACTCAACCAAGAGAGAGAGGCCCAGATCTCACCCAAGGGAAAAGTCCCTGAAGTCTCTAGTGTTACAAGCTGGACATAATAAAGTTTGCCAGCTCCCTCTACATGCTGGTGTCTTCCCAGAGTCTTTCTCCCATTAGGGACCTGAAGAGAATCTGGAATGGCATGACTTCTCTGGGAGCCAGAAGAGACCAGATCTCTCTTCTCTACGACTCTCCCCAGCTCCACCACATAGCATAGCATTCCCACCAGCTTCTCACATAGCATTGAGTAATCAATCTTCACCAATAGGGAGAGAGCGCCATACAACTGGCCCTTTGAACCCAGAGTTACATTGGCAATACTATCGGTAGTTCCCCTCTATGTTAATGGATTTCTGTATTTATACTAGGCCAAACATTCCCATAAAAAAGCTAAGCTCTCACTATTCGTCAATAAAGAGTGAGATTGGAGGGAGCCAGGAAGAGGGGAGCAGTGACACCTGAGGATCAAAATGAAGCCCTAAGAGACTTGTACTCACCTTTGTGGAGGACATACATATACCGCTGCCTTGGGGGCAGCACGCAGAATGACTGGAAGCTAGAAGAGGGTGGGAATGGTAGCAATAATGGTGGCTATGCTAGGTAACGTCACCCAAGTTTCCTTCATAATGACCATGAGTTAAGAGAAACAAGTCTAGCCAAAGTAGACTAAGGCACATCACGTCATGAGAATCTCTGACAAAGGAGGGGACTGAACTAGAATGTTCTTCCAGATTCCTGTCTGAGCAGGAAGCTCTGGCTTCTTACCCTTGAGCCCCTGAAACTCCTTTCCTTGTACCTGACTCTTCATCAGTTCTCATTGCCATCCCTCCCCCTGGCCAGGCCATGGAAGCCCTCATCGGTGGCTTAGAGCTGGGGACTGATTCCCAAATACACAATTGGAGTTGCAAAGGGCCTCAAAATCTATGTAGCCCCGGCCACCCCACTGCAAGCAGGAGAGGTGAAAAGAGAGGAAGTCCCTGAACTCACGGTGGAAGCAAAGTGGGGAAACCCGTACCCCCACTAACCTTTGATGCACACGGGGATTTTTTGTTTTTGTTTTAGGTCCGAAGTTAGTAAACAGTATTTATGGGCAGGGCAGCTAGGATGGCTCAGTGGATACAGCACCCAGCCTGGAGTCAGGAAAACCTAAGTTCAAATCCAGCCTCAGACGTGTATTAGCTGTATGATCCTAGGAAAGTCACTTCACCCTGTTTGCCTCAGTTTCCTCATCTCTAAAACAAGCTAGAGAAGGAAATGGCAAACCACCCCAGTGACTTTGCCAAGAAAGCCCCGAACGGGATCACAGAGAGTCAGCTACAACTGAGATAACTGAACATCACTAAGAACACTTGTGGGTGAGGGTACTAATGCTTCAGTACTATACTGAGGTATATTATTGACTAAAATGATTTTTGCAGACTGGCCTGTTACCCTAATCATCTTTCATAACCTTTGTTTCTTTGGATTTCAAGTTCCAAATAATTAACTTTAAACAAGAGATGTTGATGGCTTTTGTTTTCACATCATAGTCATTTCTAGATATATTCCACTCTATCTGGCCTCCCTTATAACAAACAAGCTAACACATAAACAAAAAAAAGAACAAAAACAGATAAGCAAAACAACTGGCACAGTGGCCGCTGATAGTGTATGTACCATTCTGTACCAGTAGTCTCCTTCCCCTGTACTGAAAAGAGGGACGTGCTTCCTCATGTCCTGTCTGGAACCAAGATTAGTCATTATAATTATTCAGTTATTCATCATTCAACTTTATTTAAAAAGCCACATCTATTCAACCCTTTTATTATATAGATAAGGAAACTGAGTATCAGAGTGGTAAAGGTACAATGACTTACCCGAGGTCACCTAGGTAATAATTTTCAAGGGGGGGTAGGGGGAGGGGAGACTTGTGATTTCATCAGCGTGGAGAATCCCAGGGTGGAAACAGCCTCCAAATGCAGATTGTCAACTTGTCCATGGCAATTGCCCCAGTCATTTCCAAGCTGTTCCACCTATACTCTGCCCAGCCTCTCCCTCTTTCTTATCCCTCTCCTGCTGGAAGCTTGGACTGTCTTCTTCGACTATGGGCTCTGATTTGTGAGCTTTTGCCTAGAACCAAGCAATGATAGTACTTTCCCGACATTTCCAAGCATGGTTCATTAGTACACTGTCCCCTTTCCAACTTTACCTATTCTCTTTCCCTATTAAAATACAAACTGCTTGCTTGTATTTGTACTCCCAGAACTTGTACCCCCACGACTGGAGCATAGAAGTCCTTAATATATGCTCCAGCATTCATTCAATCCTATAGTTGGAGACAGGTCCCCGGACACTGTGTTTAAATGAGCTGCCCAGGGTCACACAGCCAGTTTGTCTCAGGGGCAAGATTTGAACCCAAGTCTTCCTAATTCCAAAGCTGGCCCTCTACTCCCTGCACCAATTATTGATGACATTCATAGAGTGCTTTGAAATTTGGGAAGCCCTTTACATACATCATCCCATTATAACTCCACAGCAACCGCACAGGGAAGGTACCACGGGCGTTATTGTCCTCATTGGCTTATGGCCCTAGAGCTGGAAAGGGAGTGCAGAGACCATGAACCCTCCTCCTTTACAGGTGAGGAAACTGAGGCTTAGAAGGTGGACTGACTTACTTGCTCAGTCACACAGCCAGCAGGTCTCAGAGGCGGGATTTGAACCCAGTCCTTCCTGACAACAAGTCTGGCTCTCTCTTCTTTGCACCATGCCTCAAGAGAGCAAATAAACCAAGATGCTTTCCCAGACCAGCCCTTTCATCTCTAATTTTTGAGTCGGAAAACCTGAAGTGCAGTGGTAGCTGCGGCCAGCTGTCTCCACTTTGCTCCATCAAAGTGGATTTTGTTAATACTGGGAACAAAACAGCAGAGGTGGGTGTGTGCACCTGAGTGGCTCCCCCAAGGCTGGATGAGGTCACGCTTTGGCTGAACCTCTTCCTTACTGGCTCTGCCCCACACTCCCTCACCTGATTGCCTTTCACAGAGTTCTGTTTCTATCATTCAGTGGAAGTGACCTACTCCTGCCATGTCAGAGATCCACCCTGAATGATAAAAAGTGAGAGCAAAGACCAGTTTTCCTTAGGGACGCCCATTCCTCCCTGCCTCATTGGCCTAGAGGGCCAATCTGGGGGCAAATAGGATATCTGGGAACTTCAGCTCTTCTGGAGCTCCTAACGAAGCGATCTGTTCCCCATCATGAGATGAACTCCTTCTTTGCCTAGGATTTTTAGCTACTTCACAATAACCACAGACTGCCTCCACTGCCTTGCTGAAGAAGGGCCCTACCTTGCCACTCTGCCCCATGATTCTGCCTGTTTTGACTGGCAAAGGAACACCCACATGTCCTCAAATTTGTCTGTATGATTCAACAGACACCACTCCCCAAGAAACCAGTTGGTGAATGTCTAAGCCCTTCATCCCACTTGTCCTAATTCTCCCTGAAATCACAGGTCCTTGACATATTGACCTAGCCTCCCCATAGCGGGCAGAATTATCTTCTTAAAGCAAAGGACTGACGGCATCAGGAAAAGACAGTGTGCCACAACGGATAGGGCACTGGCCTCAGAGTCACGAAGACCTAGGTTCAAATTTGGCCTCAGATATTTACTAATTTGTGTGACTCTGGGCAAATTACTTCATCTCCACTCCTCAGTTTCCTCATCCGTAAAATGGAGATGATGATAATAGCATTGACTTTTATAGGATTGCTGTGAGAATCAGATGAGATGATGTCTGGAAATCACTGTGCAAACCCCCAGATACAATATCAACCTCAGATATCATGGTACAGTGCAAAGAGCATTGACTCAAGAGTGAGAGGACCTGGGTTCGAATTCTGCCTCTTAAACTTACTACTTTTGTGACCTTGTGCAGCCACTTATCTCCCTGACCCCAATTTCTTCATCTCTGAAAGGCCGGGCTGAACTAATTGGTTTCTGAGGTCCCCCCCTACCTCTAGATAATAATAATATCCAGCTTTCGTACAGAGATTTAAGGTTTGTAAAGCACTCTACATATGTTAACTCATTTGATCTTTACAACAACCCTGGGAGGTAGGTGCTAATATTACCCCCTCTTACAGATGAGGAAACTGAGGCTGAGAAGGGTTAAATAATTTGCCCAGGGGCATACAGCTAGTTAGTGTCTGAGGAAGGATTTGAACTCAGATCTTCCTTACTCCAAATCCCAAGTTCTATCTACTGCACCACCTATAATCTTGTAAATATTGTTTTTTCACTGATTGAAATGTATGATAGGAAAAGATGATGGGGCTGGCAATGGATGACAAGTGGGCAGCCTGAGCCTCTCAATGTCAGAAGAAATTGAGGCAAGCCTCCAACATATTGTCTGGAGCCTATGTGGGGAACTTTTCAAAAGACCATAGGCAAGAGGACGCTGGAAATGCAGGAATGGGGGGTCTGGGATCTGCATCACTGGAGAGAATATCCACATTGAAGTGATCACAGATCTGCTTGAATAGTTTATTATTATGTCACTCTCTTGTTCAAAAAGCATCAGTGGCTCTCCACTACTTGCAAGATAAAACACAGACTCCTCAGGCTGGTGTAACCCAAGCCCCAAGACCTAGGGCATTGATCTGACCAATGAGGAGACAATCCAATTTTGATGGACCCAGGAGCTTGGGTTACAATGGCCCTGAAGGCCTTTCGGAATCTGACCAGCCTATGCCTTTCAGTCTTACTTTGCTCTGTTATGGCTCATGTACTCAACATACCAGTCAAAATAAGTTCCCAGCTGTTGCCCCTAGTTTGGCCTATGGTCTTCTACCTCAATGAATTTGCACCTGGAACACACTTGCTCCAACTCTCAGCCTGTTGAAATATTTCTCTTCTCTCAAGGCCTATGTCAAATGCCACCTCCTCTATGAAGCCTATTCTCCTAATTATCCCTCAAAGTTACTCTAACATAATTTCATGTGGCAAAACTTAGGTGGCTCTGAAGAGACTTGAAAACATCAGAAGCAGCATCATTAGTTACAAATTTATTCATTTCTACTCTTTTTTTTTGGCATCTCAACATTGAAATGGTCATATTCATGGTGCCTTCTCTGGAAACCTTCGTGCTTTGCATCTAGGCAGCAGGAGATTGTGAACTTCTCTGAGCCCCATTTTTCTCATTTCTAAAATGAGGGAGCTGGAAGAGAATGACCTCTTAGATGCCTTCCAGGATCCTATGATCCCTTGCATTCAGTTGCTTAGGCAAACTTCCCAGCTGCAATCAATACAAGCACAGTAAATAAATAGATAAAAATCTGTGATATTCTTACAAGAGTATATGTGTCTGTGAAGACAGAAAAGAAAGGAAAAAGTCAATGCAGAGCTATGGTTGGGAGACGGCGTCTCAACTGGTGCCCAGCCAATAGTTTAATTCTCTTTGTTGGGCCCAACCTGATGACTATGCTCAAAGACACTGTGGAATTACTCGAAGTCTTCTTCCTAGTCTGAGCTATTTAAGGCTAATTAGTATGTAATTAGCAATAACCACAATAGTTGACTTTTATAGAATGCTGTTAAGATTCACAAAATACCTTACTTTACATCTGTACATCTGTACATATCCACAGTGGATAAAGAACCAACTATGAAGCCAGGAAAACCTGAATTCAAGTCTTTCCCCTGACACATACATGCTGTGTGACTCTGGGAAAGTCATTGACCTCTAAATACTCTAGGCAAGTCTCTTAAAGGTTGCTGACCTATAGAAGGTGGTGACCTGCATTGGGAGAGGAAGCTTTCTCATCTTGGAGTTACCTAGACTCATGAAATCACATTTCTAGTCTTTATCCGTCTACATACATCATCTCATTGATTTATGGGCTAATTAATATGGGGCTAGACCAGCCTAAATCTGAAGAGGTTCAACACCCGATTAGCCACAAATTGATAGATATTTAGCCCAGGGCAGCTCTTGAAACCCATCTACCAACTTTTTTATTTTTTTATTTTTTAATTACTTTATTTTGAATTATCAACAATCAGTTCCATAAGCTTTTGAGTTTTAAATGTTTCTCCCCCTCCCTCCTCACCTCCCCAGCCATCTACCAACTCTTGAAGACCTTGTTTGTTTGAAGAACTTCCCGGTGTAAGGCACTTCCCAAGAAAGCCCACTTCACTTCAGATTGTGCTAACATCAGGGAAGTTTTTGCTTATAATAAGCCTAAAGTTGCCTGTGAAACAGCTGCCCTCTGCTCCAGGTTTTGTCTTATGGGGCCAAGAAGAACATGTTCAGTCCCTCTCCTATGAGACAGTCCTTCAAATACTCAAAGACAGCTACCACATCAGGCTCCCCTGTAGCTCTTCTTCCTTTCAGCTGATAGGACAATCTGATAGGTTGAAGCCAGATTGTGAAGGGCCTTAAATTCCAGACCAAAGAGTCTATATTTTATCCTGTAGCTAGTGGTGAAAAATGAAAGGCTTTTGATCAGGGAAATGAGGCATTTAGACATATGCATTGGGAAAATTATTTTCTCAGTTGTATAGAGGAAGGATTAAATTAAAGTCAAGAATGACCCACCTTCCTTGGGCAGGATGTATGGATTGGCATTAATAACTCTCTTCCTTCAAGCAATATGCAACATTCATCCTGTTATTAAATGTGCTTTCTAAGTCCTCTCCAGTCTCTTACAAGGGATGGAATTTAATCCAACTGGTAGTACCAGAATGCAATAAAGCAAACCCCATCACTCGGTAGGATTTATACACTTATTGTACATAATATCATTAAAACCTTTGTGATTCTTACCTCCTGGACACAAAGTAAAACCTTATCATTGAATGTCACTTTTATCAAATAGTGCTTAATTAAACCTTTTTCCTACCTACTGGACCTCTAGTTCAGTGGAGCAGATCTGTAGCCCCTCTGGTTTCAGGGCAATTCAGATGACAGCAGGGTCACAAGATCCTAGGATTACAGATTCAGAGCTGTGAGAGACCACAGAGTTCCTCTAGTCCAATACTTTAATCTTAGAGAGATGAAGGAGGGATTTGCTCAACATCGCATGAATGGCAGAACAGGGATTTGAACTTGGGTCTTCTAACTCCGAATCCAACACTCTTTTCACTACATACTGCTGCTGCTACTGATTCCAGCCAAATCTGATTACTCGCTGGTGCTGAAATGGACGTTTCTACCTTTTCTATTCATTGAAATAGACCATCCTCTTTGCCTAGAATGCATTCCCTCCTCTCTACCTCTCAGACCTAGTGCTACCCCTTCCATGTAGTCTTCCCTCAGCACTTTAGCTGCCATTGCTTTCTTCCTCTTCAAATTTTCTTAGAGAATTTACCTTCCTCCTCTACCACCCTCTGTCTTCCACTATACTCATGTGTGTTCATGGCATATTTCCCTAATAGAGTGTAGGCTCTCTGAGGGCAGGGACCATTTCCTTTTCATCTTATAACCCCAATCCCTAGCACAGTGCCTGGAACATAGTAAGAGCTTAATAAACGTTTGCCAAATGAACCAATAGAATATAAGCTCCTTGAAAACAGAAACTTTCATTTTCATCTTCTTTCCACAGTCTTGCACATTGTAGGTATTTAATAAATGCTTTGTTAAAATGAATTGAATTTGAGAAGGTATGGAAAGGAGAACAGGTCATAAGCCTCAGAGTTATCAATCAAAGAGTTGGAATTATAGTAATGTGTCAAGTGAGGCACATTCCAGGAAACACCTACAAGAATAGACTTAATCCCTGAATGGGTGTTGCCTCAGTCAAAACGAGAACTGTTAAAGAATTTAGCTTGAAAAGGCCAAGGTCTCCCACTGCATCCTGGGCCATCTCCAGTCATCCTGATCTATATCTGGCCACTGGACCCAGACAGCTCCAGAGGAGACAGTGAGGCTTGGGACTCTGCACAGCCCTCCCTTCCTCACTGTAATCCAATTCACTTGCTTGTCATGGCATCACCTCCCAGATGTCATGGTTCTCTTCAAGAATGCAGGACAAACAACAACAAGAACAAGAATAGACTGAGAATGCCAAAATTAGCTAAACTCAGTCGGGAAGCGTTGTTTCCTCAGTTTGCTCTAAGCTTTCATTCCACTCCCTCTCCTGAAAGTCCTTTGCTTCGTGAAGCAAGTCCAGGCAGCTTTCTTGTTTTCCTCAGAAGCCAGAATCTATCTGTCAGCATCTAACCCTGTATGACTATCAGAGGTCTTTAATTCTGTATCCCTTTTTCCCGTCATCTTACATGGCTAGCCATTAACTTGAAAAATAGAGAAATCCAATCCCACCAAGACAGTTGCTCTCTCATAAAGACAGCTGTGGATGAAACCCATCTCAGGCCTTCCGCGTGAGTGGAGTTTTCTGTTTGGGGTTGAACAGACTGACTAATGAGTCCAAAAGGGGACACCAGCGATCATCTAGAGTATCCAGAGAATGCCCTGCTTCAGGAAGTGAACGATAGGATGCGGTCCCGGAATGCTTGGGAAAATTCTTTTATTCTCTTTTTGTTGCCTACCAGGGGCTCAAATATCTAACTAAAGTTGCTCTGTGATTCCGGATGTATTTTCACACTGGTTTTAAAAATTGTAGTAAACACATCCTGCGCTTGCATCCCCACGTCCTATGCTTGGTATCTACTTTGCATAAGCTTTATGCTTACTTATCTGTGTACATGATCTCTCTTTCCAGTAGAATGCAAATTCCTTGAAGGGAGGGACTTTGGGTTTTTTTTTTCTTTGTATTCCCAGTGCCTAGTATGGGAGGCACTTAATAATGCTTGTTAAATTGAATTGAAATCAGATGCACATATTCCATTACTGTTTTTTTTAAAGCATCTCCTCTATGAATCTATAAAAAGAAAACAGATTATTTTCTATTTGAGATGGGATACATTATTTGGACCCCGTAGAAGACTAGGGGAATGAACTGATTTGATTTGATTCAACAAACACTAACTACTAGGCTCTGGGGTCACAAAGGCGAAAACAAAATCATCCCTGCCCTCAACTTCCATTTTCCTGGGGGAATATCACACATACATAGATGAGCAAATACAAAGTCTACACAAAGTCATTACACAGTATCAGATAGGAAGGTTCAACCGTGAAAGATATTTCTAACGATGATGCTAAGTTCTGGTGATACAAAGGCAAACACAAAGCAGTCTCTACCCTCAAGAATCTTACATTCTACTTAGTGACCTCTCAGGGTCCATCTGTTTCCGATTCTTGAGCCCATGACTATTAAAGTGGTTCATTTTTAAAAGGAAAACAAAGGATCTATACTGCCTAAAAATACAGCCCTGGGAAGGGCAGCTCTCATACTCAGAAATGAGGTCAGCACCTTCTTGTAAACAAGTCATTATTAGATGACGAGACAGACACAGGAATGAACACCAGAGAAGACTGCCAACATCTGAAATCTAATAAATGCAGTGATGAAAAGGAACGTCAGGGGGACTTTATGTGGCACCTCGGCTTAGGTTAAAAAACACAGTTCCAACTGTTAGATGAAATGCACATTTTCTCTTTTTTCTTCTGTGTCATGATCCACATCTCACATAGGTTGTACTTCCAAACTTTTGGACCCCAAGTGGGCACTGCCGGCCTTTCTCTGAGAACTCTGAAAAGGATTGCTGATGCCTTCAAAATGAACACAACAAACCATCAGAATCCTTTCAGGAAGAGAATCACTGAAAACAGGGTAAAAGATTCCTGGAAACATGGAACCCATGGGGGTTCAGAAGATGGTCAGAAGGGAGTTCAATGTGGTCAGAGGAGCAGAAGATTGCTCAGTCTGAGAGCTAGCTTTTCTCCAGTCAGGAAGACTGGGTTCAAGTCTGGTCCCTGATACACATCGTCTATGTGACCCCTGGTGAGTCACTTCACTTCTCAGTATCCTAGGCAGCTCCCTAAGACTAACTTACAGAACAATTGCCATTCTGCATTGGCAGAGGATATCCTCAGTGGAAACCCCTATACCAGTGCCATGACACCTCTGGTCCAAAGGCAAAATGGGCTTAATAATAGATACAGTTGCCTCCTTGGGTCACAGTGAGGGTAGAGTTGTTTGGTTTTGTTTTAACCTTACTGCACTATATCAATATGAGTTGATGTTATTACTGCCTGTGTGACCTTGGGCATGTCTCTTGCCCTTCCTTAAACTGAGAGGGCTGGATTAGACTAGTGGTGTCAAACTCAAATGCTCAAACAGGAATGGGTGCCACTAATCTGAACATACAGACACCTGCAGGGCCACATATTGGCTCAGTTTTAAAGTGAGATGTCGTATTTGTTATTTACTTTGTTAGCTAGTTCTCAATTCCATTTGAATCTGGCCCAGGCTGCACTCAGGGGTGTTGTGACCCCTGACACCTCTGGACCTCTGAGGTCTCTTTCAGCTCTGAATCCCAGGTGAACCTTTCCCACCTTTGAATCACACTAGCCCGATAGTCACTAGGGGAAGCCAAGTCTGGAAAGGTGTTTAAAGCCAAATTGTGGATGGCCTGACAAGACAAGCCTGGTTTCAAATGGGCTTCCAAAGCCATCCAGCATCTTTCAACTCATGAAAGTCCCTGTGCCTATGAAGCAGCCTATGAAGCCCTGCTTCTCTTGGGCTACCTAGACCACCCACCGTCACCGAGCAGGGCACATAAATCCTGGGCAAAGAACAGATAATCTCTGCCCCAGGTGGATCAATACTCCCACAAGCCACTGTTCTGCACTTGTGAACCTGCCTGGGCTCCACCCAGGGTGCTTCACTCAGAGTCCACAAATTCTCTGTTTCCTCTTGTCCATGGGGAGTCCTTGGGCACTGCCACCTTCCTTGTCCTACCCATTTGAGCTAAGACATCTAGCTATAATCTCCAGGTTAGCTGTTTTCCTTTACCCAGAGATTAAGAACTGCTTTGGGGCATTATCTAAGCACCATTGTATCTTCTCCCCATTCCTCCTGCCTCCCTCAATTCTATCTGCATAGGCCTCGCTACCCACCTGTCCTCTTTTGCCTTTAAAAGACAGTATGGCTCAGTGGGTTGATCGCTGGGCTTGGAGTCAGAAGGGCCTGTTTCCTCAGATTCCTCCTACCATCTATGTGACCCTGGACAAGTCGCTTTACTTTTCTGGACCTTCATTTTCTCATCTTTCAAGTAAGAGGTGAAGGCTCCTTTTAGCTCTAAATTGATGATCCCATGACTGTGATGAGAAGGGTTCTTCCCTGTCCTCAGAACTCACGGTGCTCACACAAGTGCTGATCTCCGAGCCATGATCCCTTAAAACCGTTGGCAACAAGTGTGGGGACAGAGGAGTCCAACTGGAATGTACCAGAGACGACTATCTCATCCCCAGTAGGGCAGAAATGGGCACTGGAATCCATCTCTTTTTTCTTGACTTCAGTGCTGGTGGGCTCAGGTCACATCGGACGAACACCGTACCACGTGGCACGGAAGGAAAGTGGAAGATGGTAAGTTTCCTCGAAGCTCGCTGGAACGCTCCGCTGCGGTGATGCAAACATGTCTCCTTTGACTTTGATGACCCTTTCTCTTTCCTTCTCCTTTTGTGTATCCAAATCCCGCAGATTCTCCAAAGCCCAGTTAGATTCCCAATCTCCTCTACGATGTCACTCACCTCTGACGAGTCCATGCTAATCTCTCCCTTCTCTGAGTGCCTAAGAAGGGTGATACGGTGCAGGATGGAGTTTTACGCATCCATTTTATCTTTCCAACTAAAGCGTAAGCTCTTTAAGAGGCCCAGATCACATCAAATACTTTCTTTCTATCACTTTAAAGTGCCAACCACAGTGCTTCACTCTTATTTGGTGTTCAATAAATATTTATTGGTCGGTTGACTTATTAAATCACCTCATCAAAGCTTCTGTTGGTTCAGCTAACTTGGTTTATAGGATCACAGATTTAATGCTGTAAGAGACCTTAGAGGCTTCCCAGTCTGACTCCCGATCATTTTATAGATTTAGAATCTAAGTCCCAGAGAACTGATCTGGCTTGCCCAAGGTCACACAGATAATAAATGACTGCGGTAGGTTTTGAACTCAGGTCCTTCTGACTTCAAATATAGTGCTCTTTCCACTGTACCACATTTATTTAAGGGCTCAACACAGACCTTACCATCCATTCCCTCATCACCATCAAAATCACCTCCAGGTATGGAAAAGGGTCTTTCTTTGTGCCTCCCTCTTTCCTTGGCCAGGTGGGGGCCTAAGGGTGTGGACCATTGCATAGATTGTCAGATATGGTCGCTCTGTTAGCTCGTTTTGCTTAACGCTGGTTCTTTGTTAAAAGGGAAGGTTCACAGGAGGGCTGGGGCATAGAATGGGGACTATATCAAGAAATGACTGTGATGTATCCATATTTTCAAAAAATGAGACTTCTATTCATATTTTCTATTTGTATCATTTCTATTCTATTCATATTTCTATTCAAATACATTATAAAATGCATTTCTGAAGACCGTGAAAAGTTTAAGCACAAAGTAGGCACAGATTCCTGCATATACACCACCCCCCAAAAAAAAACCCGTGAAAAAGAAGACTTTACATTTTCAGGGAGATTGTTTATTCAATCGCCTTGAATTTTCCAAGGAGAGGCTCTCCTAAGAGTTTAAAGGAATGCTTGTTCATGGCTCTTTGTTCCTAATCCGGCATAAAGCAGATTCTCTTGTGTTTTGCCCTCAGGACCAATGTGGCAAACCCCAGTTTGAATTACATCTCTATTTCTTTTCCAAGATGAAGTTAGTCTGCCTCTTCCCTCCCAAATCTGCAGAGAACTGGTTTGCCAAGTTGTGGATCTGATGTCATTTGGAGAGACCATCAGGTTAGTATAACAGATGAAAATGCATCCTTTGTTTTTCCCTCCAGACTGGATGGGAAATTTTCCTTCAAATTTGGGAAAAGAGTATGTACAAACCTAATTTTCAAGAAATTCTAAAAGAGGGGTTAGTCTTATCCTGCTTGGCTTCAGGGGGCAAAACTTGGAATAGTGAGTAGAAGTGGCAAAGAGGCAGATTTAAGCTTGATGTCAGGAAAGACTTCTTAAAAATGAGTGCTGTCCAAAAGTGGAATGGTATGCCTAGGGAGGCAGTAGGTTACCTTTCATTGGAAGTCTTTAAGTAAAGGCTACATGACACCTTGTTGCAGAGAAGAGCATTTTTTCAAATCCTGGTTGGAATTCATTAGATTATAAGTTCCTTGAGGGCTGCCAAGTGGGGGAGGGTAAGCAAGGGGAATACCACGTGTCTATGAGCACATGGTGACTCTGTTTATTTTGTGATTGTTCTTTCCTGATTTTAGGCAACTCAGTATCTATAATTGTCCATGTTATAACCTTGTGAGCTCTGGAAGGTCACAAAATAATTATGCTAATAATAATTAACATTTATATGCTGCTTTAAGGTTTGCAAAGCACTATATATGTGCATGTGTGTGCATAATACATATGTGTGTATATGTATGTATATATAAATAGACATATAGACATATACATACACACACACACATATATGTTATCCGCTCAGAGGTCTCATCAGAAACTGGAATCAGTAGCAGAATCTACCAGAGGCAGAACAATGACCAATAATAAGCTTTATTCCTGAAGACAGGTACAGATAGTCACTGAGGACAGTGGTGGAATCAAGGATTGGGACCCCACTTAAAGGAGAGAAATGTTGGTTTAAACTCTATATAGATATTAATACTCAGAGCCTGTCAGAGAATTAAACCTAAGGAGAACCTCATGAGAACTCCATGAAAGAAAAGGATTTCCAGGGCCAGGAGTCAATATGTACCTTTTAGTCACATATATTCTCTACATGTGTGACTCATTACCTTTGTACTTTATGTTTGAGTCCACATCCCCCAGGTACTTATGTATGGAAGGAGAAAGCATGCCTCCAATTTGGGGAGTATTGTTTTGTAATTACTGTACTTGTTATACTGTCTCAGTAAATCCCTTTTGTAAAAGCTAACAGAAGTCTACTGGTAAATTAATAATGGGGAACACCATAGATGGGGGCACACAAGTGACAATACTAGAAACATCAGCATTTCAGAGTTATCCCTAAAATGCTGAAGAATGGCAGTCAGCCACCCTTTGGGAAACCAGCCCCTGTAAATCAAGCTGGAATTAGGTAAGTTTCCTAGAGGGAGCACCACATTATTGACCATTAGAACTAGAACCCAAACTCCAGTCTTGTGTTCTTTCAACCATTACAGAAAATCTCTCTTCTTCATTAATTAACCCTTCCCCTCTTCTTCCAAGAGAATGTTTAAAACAATTTAAGCTCATCAAAAGAGTTATATAAATCAGGGCTTAAACACTTCTCACCCATGACTTAAATTCAGCACTGTAGCAAAAGGTAATTTTCCCCTTTATGGCTTTAGTCATAACGATATAGAACAACATTAAGTCTTTAATGTGTATACGGAATGAGGGGTATTACTCAATGAAAATCTCTCTATCTTTGTGCCTCTGATCTCTTTGCATTTCACTGCCTTTCTCTTCTACCTGTTCTTTATCTTAATTGATATATAACATAGAGCTGAAATACATAATTTAGTATTTGACATGTTTATTGAACAAAGTTTTAAGTCTCATAGTCTTAATTTAAATGCAAATGCTAAATAAGTGGAGTATTTTATATTTATGTTTTTAAGCTACATTACTTTGTTTTGATTTATGATGCCCTTGACTGATTTTCTGAGAGCTAATGGTGAAAATGAAAATTAAACTTTTTTTTTTTAATTTCTAAACTCCAATTTCCTTGTTGCCAGCTAAACAACACTGGGCAAATTGCCATTATAGTGAGATGCATTTTAAATACAACTTATTGATCCAAGATAATTATCTGCCCTACACAGCCACAAATAAATTGTACCACCATCATACAGAAACATAATTCCAAAGTTAATTTATTACTTTATTTGCCCACCTAAAACAATTAGTTTTACTGGAAAATATAAATGTTGAGGTATTGAAAACCTCCATTAAAATGGAAAAGCATGGAAGTCCTCAAATGGATTGAACATTTTGCTGTTTTGTTGGTTTGCCTATAAAATTTAAAATATATAGTTTTGCATCGTCATTTTCGTAACTATTACCAAAAACGAGCAATGAAAGTGAGGTTTTTGATTGTATGCTTAGATCTATGATTTCATCAATGCAGGAAACTCCCTACCGGCACCTCCATCCAGAGCTACAGACCAGCAACTCATCTATAAGTTAATCATAAAGGGCTGCTTGGAGCTCTGAGAAGTTAAGTGACTTACCTAAGATCACTGAGTCAGTATGTATCAAAGGTGAGACTTGAACCTGAGCCAAGAATGTGCTAGAGATGCAAAAAATGATTTTGTTCCAGGTTCCTTCTAGATCTGAAATTCTACTGTCTTGGAGCTTTCCTTTCTTTCCTTCCTTCCTTTTCTCTTCCTTCCTTCCTCCTTCCCTCTCTCCATTCTTACTTTCTTTTCCTTTTTTTCTTTCATTATTTCTTTCCCATTCTTTCTTCCTTTCTTATTTTTCTTTTTCCTTTTCTCCCCTTTTCCTTCTTGCTTTCTCTCTTGTCTATCAGTCCATCTGCCTGCCTGCCTGTCTTTCTTATGGATTTTGACTCTCAGTTCTACATCCTGTTTCTCACATCCGGACTTTGACCTCCATGGCCCACATCCAGGTGATTGACCTTGGCTCTTCTGCGTGATGCTTCGAGCCTCTACCTATGCAGAAGCTTCTCAAACTTGGCATTGTTCCCTCCTTCAAACAAGGAATGCAACAGAATGCACCCAGCCTCAGTCTACAGCCAGCCCTACTAACCCTGGCCC
>NW_020954577.1:1586382-1708146 GCF_900497805.2 Vombatus ursinus
GTTCTTTAGCCCCCGAAGGAAGAACAGAAGCGGCAATCGAAGACGCAGAGGCAGACGCCTATTGTATCAGGGGGAGTCCATTTCATCGATTAGCTTATTGGTCCCCTCCCCTCCCCCCCATTCTTTACCCTCCATGGTTCTTGTCCATGCTTTCCCATGGACCCTCCTTGGAGCATCCACCCAGTGCGCAGCAGGCCTTCCTTCCTCTGGTTCCGGTTTCCTTCCATGGGTGACACCTCGTCTTCCTGTCCTCCCTCACTCTTACTGCAGCGGGGCCATCACCAATCATCTTGACTTTTGCCTGGCCACAGGGCTCCAATGACTCCACAGGACAGAGTGAGCACGGCTCTGCCTCACTTAAATCCAATTCACCTGCAAGTCAAGGCTTAACCCCTGCTGAAGCCATTGGAGGACTAACACCAACCACAATCATGCCTGCTTTATGACCTGGCCATCTTCTTTTAGATCACACATCACCTTACTAGATGGAATCTTACATTTTTATTGGTATCTTTGTTTTTACATTCACTTACATTTCCCACTACTGAGAGCCACCCCTTATAACAAAGAATCAAAAAGAGGAGAAAAGACAGACAGTTCAGCAAAACTAACCAATGTATAAAAAAATTCTGACATTATATACAATCTTTCATATGCACAGAACCTTCCCCTCAACTTCTTTGGGGCCAACCTTGGTCATTAAAATTTCACAGCATACATTGGATCACAGATGACCTTAGAGGTCATAAAGCCATTTATGGAAGAGGAAACTGAGGCAAACATGGGTTAAGTGACTTGCCTAGGGTCGCACAGCTAGCAAGTGTTTGAGGCAGGATTTGTACCTGGGTCTTTTGGATTCAAAGTCCATCTTTCCATCCGACAGGTCACGTAGGATGTATTTTACAAGATGCCTAGAAGTTCAATTTAGTTCAGTTTTAATTGTTTTGTTGTCTTCATTTTTTCAATTCATATTGTTATAGTCATCGCATATCTTGTTTTGCTGGTTCTGCTTATTTTATTGTGCATCAGTTTGTAGGTCTTCCCATGTTTCTCTGTGTTCATCATACTAACTGATTTTTTTTTCAGCATGGTAACATCTCATTTCTCTTATGTATCCTGACTAATTAGTCATTCCAAATCAATGTCAGCTGCTTTGTCTGCACGAGACCTTTAAAGTCACTTCTTGGAATTCAGCTCAAGCTCCGCCTTCTAAACAAAGCCCTTCTTGACCCCATATCCCCTGCCTCCCTTCAGCTGCTAGTGCCCTTCTCTAACTACCTTGAATTATGTATGCACATTTTTTCTTCCTGTTAGAATGGAAGCTCCATGAGGGCAGGGCATGTTTCATTTTTGTCTTTGTATCCTCAATACTCGGCACAGTGCTTGGTACATGGTAGGCATTTAGTATGTTTGTTGACTGATTGTTCCCAAACATAGGTAATAACTGGAAATATGCTTTGGCCCACTCACACCCCCTTCACAGCTGTCCATTGCCCTCTGGATCACCTATAATCCCGATCTGTGGTGTTCCAGGAATCACAGTCATGCCACCTTACCAAGAGGCTACTAGGTTAAAAGGATAGGCTTTTGTGCCAGGTTGTGCCTTGCGAGTCATTCAAAGCTCTGGGCAATTTCCCAAAGGCGGTCCGGACCATTCTCTTCCTCCTCGTCAGTTATGAACCCTGATCATTGTCCAGCAGGGCAGCTAGGGGGCGCCATAGTGCACAGAGCACTGGGCTTGGGATCAGGAAGGCTCATCTTCCTGAGTTCAAATCTGGCCTCAGACACTTCCCAGCTGTGCAACCCTGAGCCAGTCACTTAACCCTGTTTGCCTCAGTTTCCTCAGCTGTAAAATTAGCTGGAGAAGGAAATGGCAAACTGCTCCAGTATCTTTACCAAGATAACCCCAAATAGGGTCACAGAGTCAGACAAGACTGAAAAACAACTGAACAACCTCTTTTTTTTTTGGACAAAGGGATATTAACTGAGAAAACATAGCAAGAACAAAAGTATAACCACCCCTCACCCCCACCCCCACTCTCTCATCCAGGGTACACTCTGCCACCCTGTTCCCTGGGGCTCAATTTTAAGTGGTTGCTGCTAAATATTTGTCCTACCATGTTGGCTTTGTGGCTGAACTAGGACCTCCTTGCCTGCAGGACAGGCTCATCAGTGTAGTGGGCGCAATTCCTTAATTGTCACCATTCACTGATTTCACAAATGGGGCTTTCCTTTGTTTCTCATAGGGGCTTCTGGCTATTTTCTCTCCTGTTCCAAAGAAGAGATAAACCATTGTCCCATATAATTCCCCCTTGAGCTGGACTTAGACATTTTCTAATATTAAGCTCTGATGTTGCAAAAATGCCAACCAAAAATATCTTACTGACCGTGCCATGAACATGCTATTTATTCTGGATCACTTGGGCAACTATTTTGTTCCCATTTTAACAAAAGGGTCATGAATCACACGACTTGACAACAGTAGAAAGCTCTCTGAATAAACCATGGAATATTCAAGATAGAAAGGAAGGGTTTGTTCTGTGAAGTTTGGATTCAGTCAAAGGGCCACACTTGAGGACCTAGAGGGCCACATGTGGCCTTGAGGCCCCCTTACTCTAGTCCAATATTCTTATTTTACTGAAGAGGAAACAGCAACCCAGAGAAGTAAAATCATTTGCCTAAGATTGCACAGCCAGTTAGTGACAGAATTTCCCTCTTGATACCCAGGTCAGTGTCCATTCTACTCTGCTGCAATATCTCCCAGGTCTAATATGTGGGGCAGCTAGGTGGCACCATATTGCAGAGAGCACTGGGACTGGAGTCAGGAAGACTTCATTTTCCTGTGTTCAAATCTGGCCTCCGATACTTACTAGCTATGTGACCCTGGGCAAATCACTTAACTCTGTCTGCCTCAGTTTCCTCATCTGTAAAATGAGCTGGAGAAGGAAATGGCAAACCACTGTGGTATCTGTGCCAAGAAAACTCCAAAGGGGGTCACAGAGAGTCCGATAAGACTGAAATGTCCGAACAACCAATATCTGGTTGTTGTTTTTTAATCTCCACTGAAAAGTGGATCTTAAATTTCCATTTAAAGACCAATTTTTATTGAAGTCTTTTGCTTTAATTACATAATCATTCCTCAATACATTCTCCCCCACTGGACACTCCTTTATAATGAAAGAGCAATCACGCAAAGGCAAGCATTGTAGAGCCCTCCACTGACAGCACATGCCACATTCTGCACCCATAGTCTTCTATCTTTCTATTAAAAGAAAGGAGAAACAATTCATCTTAAAGTTTAATCATTACGGTGCTCATTCTCACATCAGGAAGAAAGTCTTTTCATGCTTACCTTTTTATGAATAAAATAATCTTTTTATGTGAATAAATCAGCCTACTGTATTACTGAGTTGGGTTATTACTACAAACATGCCCTGCAGAAAGAAAATGTTGATCTATGAAGAAGGAAGCTAGCTGTTGTTGCTAACATGCCTGACAAGAGCCCTAGCCCTCCCACCCCCCTGCAAGATGAGTTTACCACTCACCAGGCTCTAAAAGCAGTGCTGGTTTAAGTTTCTGGATTTATATGTATTTATAAGCTGGCCGTCATACTGTGGAGCTGACTCTACTGTTGGGGGAATGAATGAGAGAGACTGACGACATTTGTATGTGCACAGCGGCATAAATGGGAAATAAGGTTAACAGGATGGTTTTTCTTCATCTGCATTCTCCTGTGCTGTGGGTGGGAGCCTCATGGCGAGGGTTATACTGTAAGCTACGGGAGGTCTTAAGTAAACATTAAATGACAAGATCAGTGTTAGGAGCAATTGATGCTATGGGACCAAGGTGGAGGAATATACGGGCCACACGCCGACCTTCTGCCAGTCATGCGCCAGTACCCACTTCTCTTAAAAGAAGTACACTACCAGAGTCTTACCCACGCCTGGGTCTTCGGTTCTGAGCCGGATCACCACACAGAGACGAGCCATGGGGAGGCACCAACACCAGAGCTTTATTCAGAGGCCAACACAGCAAACCATCATAGCAAGCCCAAGCAGCAAGGCCAGAGCAACAGGGCAGGAGCCAGGGGAGCGCGCACGTGTGATCTGACCACGCTTGTTCCTAAGTACCTACTTAGCCTCTCCTCCCCAGCCCGCTACTAGCCAATGATTGTAGGGTCAGATACCGGAAGGGGCTGTCTGAGTTTAGCACACCAAGGGGGAGGGAGTGACGTAGGAGGCTAGGATTGGATACAGGAAGGAGGCATCTGGGATTGACGCATAGACAAGAGTACGTGACCTAGGAAGTCAGACTCAGGAGGGGACTGGGTCAGTGCTGCACAAAGGGACCCGGAGGTCAGGAAGGTCACAAGAGGCATCTGGGGATGACGTTGCACATAGGGAGGGGACTAAGCAGAGGGAACTCAGTCCTCTGCCGTCCCACTCCCACGTGGCACCGCCCCTTGCCTCAGGAGCTCAGGCTCTGCTACTTCCTTGCACCCAGCTTATCTCATAGCACTGCCCAATTGCCTCATGGCTTCTCCGTATCCAGCCCATCCCAGTACACACGACTCTGCCTACCACAGTCCCTGCCTCGACTTCCAAAATACCCAGATCTTACCCTACCCTTGCCACAGTACCCAACCTGGTAGCTGCCAACATCAGACAGTCCCTCACAGAGGAAGAATTTCTATGCTACAGGATGTGGACGGGAGGGGTGAGGAGAGAAGAAAGCAACTGTCTCCAATTTTTTGGTTGCTGTGAAATAGTTTAGTAGTGTTGGAATCTTTGTGATCCCATTTATCCCGAGGTCACTTATTATGTCTGGTGTTTTCTTGGCAATATTATTATTATTTATGGGGTTTTCTTGGCAAAGATACAGGAATGCTTTGCCATTTCCTTCTCCAGGGTCCCCATTTTACGGTTGAGGAAAATGAGGCAAACAGAGGTTGAGTGACTTGCTCAGGGTTACACGGTTAATAAGTGTCTAAGGCTGGATTTGAACTTAGGTTCTCCTGAGATGCACCCCAGGCCCAGAGAGCTATCCACCAAGCCATCTAGCTGCCTGTCCCTAATTTTATTTTATTTTTTTATTTTTTTGTTTTTTTGGCTAGGCAATGGGGTTAAGTGACTTGCCCAAGGTCACACAGCTAGTAAGTGTTATGTGTCTGAGGCCGGATTTGAACTCAGGTCCTCCTGAATCCAGGGCTGGTGCTCTATCCACCATGCCACCTAGCTGACCCCTCCCCCCATTCCTAATTTTACAGAGCTTTTTAAGAGTGTCAGGATGTCAACAGATGATAGATAATTTATTAAGCACCTACTATGTGCTAGACACTGTTTAAGCATTTTAAATTATTATCTCATTTGGTCCTCACAACAACCCGTGGAGATAGGTGCTATTATTATCCCCGATTTACAGATGAGGAAAGTGAAGTAGACAGAGGTGAAGTGACTTGCCCAGGATCACAGAGGTAGTAAGTATCTGCGGACAGATTTGAACAGAGGTCTTGCTGACTCCAGGCCCAGTGCTCTGTGCACTTTGGCGCCACCTAGCTGCCCCTGGGTGAAGGTTTCTGTCTTCGTTCTTAAGTTAGATCAGCTTGGGAACGGTGAAGAAAGCTCAGCTATGGACAAAGATCTAGGGTCTGCAGCGGGGGTGCTGCATCAACAGATGGGGCAAAGGGGGGATGGAGTATTAAAGAGTTGATTCAGTGGCTATACAAGGAAGAAAAGACTTACTGCATATCTTAGAATCTCAGAATTTGGAAGAGAGCTGAATGGCTCCCAGCAATGCTTTCTACAACATACCCTCGTTTCCCCAAACTCCTACTTGAAGTGTCAGTCTGGGTTCCCGGAGGGCGATTGCTATTTAACCCCTCAGAGTTCTAGGAATAGCCCCGAGAGGTTGTGAGAAGCCCCCATTGGTGGGGTTCCCCTATAACTATCCATTGATCAGACAGATTTAATCAGCTTTTGCAAAGGGATATTTATTAAGGTGGCATAGTGAGAACACTGAGTACAAAAATATTCCCCCCTAAAACTCTTCTACAAGTAAATATGGAATTAAGGATAAAGTAGGTTAAGGCTTTAAAGGGGGAGCGGGTAACAGCTCCAGATATCCTTTTGCTGGATACTCACCTTAAGTATGGTGTACCATTTTTTGCTCGGCCCCTTGTAGAATCTTGAAGTTGACTTTCCTCCTCAAGTCTAGTCTGTCCTCATGTCCCAGTGCAGATGTTTTTATCAGCTGCTGCTAATCTGGGAACAGAGTTAGGACACTGTAAAAAAAAATGCCCAAATCTTTCAGACCTCTAAAATTCATAAGGTCCTTCCTCAGTCAAAGCTTCCCCCTGAAAATGATTCCTTCTTGGGGTCTTAGCTGGGAGGCTTCAACCTTCATCCTTCTGGTCACCCTCCTCTGGATGCTCTCCAGCTTATCTGAGGTTCTCAGTTCCAGCCTCCAGCCCAGTCTGAAACCTGCAGCAGAATAACTATGGCAGGAATCCAAAAGAGAGCATCTAGTTCTGTTACTCTATACCTACAGAACTTTCAGATCGCTAATAGTGGCTGAGTCCAATAGGAGTCACTGGAAGTTCCAACTAGGGGAAAGCCCACAGGTGTGTTGAACAGACCCAAACCTAGGTCAAGAACTTGCAGATCTCCGGGGTGGGGGTGGGGTGGGGTGGGGCAGTGATCAGACTTTACCCTGGACTAGACCACTTTGGGAATACTGAAAGTTTGCAAGTCCCCAGCTCAAGTTGTTCCTGAGACCCTGGTATAACACAACACTCAATTTTGAAAGAAAGACCCAAGAGGTCAAAAGCTCAGCCAAGACATTTCCCACTAGAAGTGCACAGAGCCCAGCCTTAACATAAAGTAATATCAGGAAACAGGCTGGAAGAATAAACAAACAAAAAAGAATCCTATCATAAAGAGCTACTATGCGACAGAGATGTTCAAGACACAAACCCAGAAAAAGAGAATGACTCCAAAACATCTACAAGCAAAGTCTCAAAGGAAAACACAACTTGGGCACAAGTCCAGTTAGAATTCCTAGAATAGATGAAGAAAGAGTTTGATTTTTTTAAGAGCCAAAAGTGATTTTTAAAATAATAACACTACAAATAAATAAATTTATTAAAATTTTTAAAATAATAACACTAAAGGGAAAAATGGGAAAATAAATGAGACTTTAAAATGGCCTAGACACCATATTGAAGAAATTATAAAAGAGAACTGCCTAGATCACTTATAACCATAAGACAAAGTAGAAACACCACTGATCACCACCTGAGAGAGACTCCAAAATAAAAGCTGGAATATTAAAGTTAAACTTCAGTGTCCAGGTAAAATAAAAATTAGTGGTTACAGAAAGAAAGAATGAATTCAAGTAACTAAGAGCCACAGTTAGGATCACACATGATTTAGCAGCTACCACTATAAAAGAGGGGAGAATGTAGAATATAATATTACAGAAGGCAAAAGATATAGGCTTACAAGCAAGAATATTCACCCAGCAAAACTGAATATAATTCTACAGGGGGAAAATGAATCTTTAATATAGAAGACTTCCGAGCATTCCTAATGAAAAGACCAGAGCTGCATAGAAACTTTGAAGTACAAATATAGGAGTCAAAGAAACACAAAAAGGTAAACATGAAAGAGCAATCTAAACAAAGCACTAAACAAAGACACACTGTTTATAATTTAACGTGGAGAGATGATACATGGTATCTTTCAGAACTGTATCTTCACCAGGGATCACAGAGTCTAATTAGACAGAGGACTTAGGAATAGCTCTTTTATGTTTTGATGATCTTAGAAGAATGAAAAGGCAGGAGAAGAGGAGTATATTGCAGGGGTGAAAAAGAAGGGATGGGGAAAATTATTTCACATGATTATGGTATACAAATGGAAGTCAACACAAATAAGGAGGAAGGGGTGGGGAGAGCAGGCAACACTTGGACCTTATTCTCATCTAAACTGGTGAAAGGAGGGAGGAATATACACATAGCTGGGTACAGAAATACATTTCACTTAGCAGGAGGGAAAGGAGGCAAAGGAAGGAAGGGGAGTAGGGAAGGGGGGTAATAAGAAGAGTGTATTAAGAGATGAATCAGTCTTAAGCAAAATGAATTCTTAAAGAGGGTGGGGGAAACAGAGATGCACACAGAGTTAAAATAAGAGGTTGGAGCAAAATCTATTATGCTTCAACTTTAGTAAAAAAAGGCAGGGTAGCAAGAATGATCTTAGACAAAGCAACAGCAAAAAGAATTAATTAAAAATAATAAACAAGGAATCATATTTTGCTGAAAAATACCATAGACAGTGAATTAATATCAATAATAAATACATATGCACCAAATGCCATTATATCTAGATACTTAAAGGAAAAGTTAAGCAAGTTATAGAGTGAAATGGATAGTAAAACTGTAATAATGAGAGACTTCAATTTACCCCCTTTCAGACCTAGACAAATCTAACCAAAAAATAAACAAAGAAGAAGAAGAAGAAGAAGAAGAAGAAGAAGGAGAAGAAGAAGGAGAAGAAGAAGAAGAAGAAGAAGGAGAAGAAGAAGAAGAAGAAGAAGAAGAAGAAGAAGAAGAAGAAGAAGAAGAAGAAGAAGAAGAAGGAACTGAATAGGGTTTTAGAAAAGTTAGATATGATAAACCTTTAGAAATTATTGAATGAAAACAGAAAGGACTCTATATATTTCCCAGATCTGCCTAGTACCTTCACAACAACTGACCGTGAGTTAGGACATTAAAAATCTTGCAAATTCAGAAAGGCAGAAATATTACATATATTTTTCTGATACAACAAAAATTATATTCAAAAAAAGTCCATTGATGAAATAATTTAAAATTAGTTGGAGACTAAATAACTTAATCCTAAACAATGAGTGGGTCAAAGAACAAATCATAGAAATAATCAGTAATTTCATTAAATATGACAACAATACCAAACATTTGGGGGTTGTAGCCAAACAAGTCCTGAGGGGGAAATTCTATCTCTAAACACTTTCATCAATAAAAGAGAAAAAGAACAAATCAATGAACTGGGCATGCAACTAAAAAGACTAGAAAACCAGCAAATTAAAACTCCCAATTAAGCACCAAAATTGAAAATTTGAAAATCAAAGAAGAGACTAACAAAATTGAAAGCAAGGAACTTGAAAAAAAAAAAGATGAAATAGATACACCATTAGCTAACTTAATTTAAAAAAGAAAGAAGAAAACCAAATTACCAGCATAAAAAATGAAAGAAGTAAATGGCAACCAATGAAGAATAAATAAAACAAATTATTAGGAACTATTTTACCTAATTATATGCCAATAAAACTAATAATCTAAATGAAATGGATGAATATTTATGAAAATGTAAAATGCCCACATCAACAGAACAAGAAATAGATGGCTTAAATAACCCAATCTTAGGAAAATAAAAGCAAGGGCTAAAAATGGAGCTGATAATTAGGCAGAAGTTGGAGGTGGAGGGCAGGGCAAAGGAGAGCACGGATAGGGTCAGGCTTATAATAAGGGATGGGCTCTCTTGGCTTTGCTCCTTATTACCCGTGTGACCTGAGTTCACTTAACCTCTCTGGGTCTCTTAGTAAGTCTCATGATCCTCTCATCTTTTACTTCTACCCATTCAGGAAGTATGTGAAACTGCTACATGCACCTTGAGAACATTGAGGTTCTCTTAGAGACCACTAATCATGCCAAGGTCAGATCTTTGTTTTGTTTTTGGTGCAGTGTTAACAATTGAGGCGTGTCCTGGTCTGGCCACATTGCTCACAAGCTTACAGGCAATCCAACCATTATTTCTCATAGCATCACACATGGCTGCTACCAACTCTAAGCCCTTGGCTGCTATCTGAACTGGAATGATGCAGATGTCATAAATGATGCTGATGATATGTGACTGTATCAATAGCAAAAAGCATCTGTCACACAGGAAAGGAGTCATTTTTAAAGAGCAGGAGACGATTTTCAAAGTTTCAATTCAACAAGCATTTAATAAGAGCTCTGTGCCAGGCTCCAGGAGATTTAGGATAAAATGAAGCAATCTCTGCCCTCACAGACTTTACATTCTACTGGGATGTAGCTATTAGTTAATAATGATAACTGACATTTATTTAATACTTCATATGCATTATTTATTGTGAGGCTCACAACAACTCACAATCGATTTGAGCTAAGTTACATTTATAATTGCCCTTTAAGCCTCATACAACACTTTCCTTATATTAGCACTTTGGGGAAGAGAGTAAAAGTAAAATATCTCTCCTACAAAATTCAATCCCTTAGAATATGTAATTGCTTAACAAGCCTGATTGTCTTCCCTGAGTTTCCAGTTCCAGCGCTGGGAATGAAATTAACCATGGCAATTGGGTTTCTCCATGGAAACCATAGAGTTCAGATGTTCTATGTTCCAAAAAAGATGAAACTTAAGCTCTCCTGTTGTTTGTTGCTTGGCAACAATACTCACTGTTGTGACTCTCTGGGAACTAAATTGAGACTCCAGAATCAGTGCAACTTTGTGTGGGGGAATACAATGATGAGAATGGTTTTCCCAGTGGTTACAATCAGTAGGGCAGTTCCATGCTTGACCATGTCACATGGAAACACCCTTATGGGCAGCACAGGGGAGAGTGACCTTGAACAGTATAAAGACGAAACAAAATCAGAGATTTCTCTCTCTTATAGTACCAGTGAGGATTCTATAGGGTGGAATTTCTGAAAGAGCTTTATCCCCCAAGGAAGGAGGGAGGTCCCCCTGGTTTTATATGGGTCATTCATTCTAACTATTTTTGGAGTGAATTTTTCTAGTTTAGCCATCATTCCAGTTGATTCCTATGAAATATTATAAATCCTGTGAATGCTTGATCTAGGTAACTGGGGACATGAGGACATAGGATCTTAGACCTGGAAGGGACCTAAGAGAAGAATTCACGGCATTCAGTCACCTTGTTTTACAGACGAGAAGAGTGAGACCATCATGGATCCATTATCAGAGTGTGCCTAGCTGGCCTTCTCTTGAAATTTCCATTTATCTGGAACAAAGCCATATCTAGCCACCTGTCTGGACATTCTTAACTATATTGAGAATCAAAGTGTGTTTCCCCTTAAGAAAAAACAATACTGTTCATCTATTCAGAAAGCAATTTGGAACTATTTCCAAAATGTTCCTAAACTGTGCATGCCCTTCGGCCCAGTGAAACCACTACTAGGCCTATGTCCCAAAGAGGTCAAGGAAAGTAGAAAAGGCCCCATATGCACAAAAAATACTTAGAACAGCTCTTTTCATTGTAGACCCAAACTGGAAACTAAGGGGAACAGCTAAACAAATTATGGCATATGAATGTAATGGACTGACACTGTGCCACAAGAAACAATGAAATGGATAGTTTCAGAGAAAACTGGGAAGATCTCTATGAACTGATGCGGAGCAAAGTGAGCAGAACTGGAGAAACAAATTATACAACGACGACAACATTGTGGAGAAAAATCTTTGAAAGTCTTTAGAACTCTGACCAATGTGATGATAAACCACACGTCCTCAGGACTGAAGACAAAATGCACCACCCACTCCTGCCAAAGAGACGGATGGTGGTCTTAACGTGCAGAATGAGATATACATTTTTGAACAGGTCTATTGGTTTGCTGGACTATAATTTGTTATGGTTTTATTTTAATAAATGCTCATATATTTAAGTAAAATTAAAAATCATGACTCATTTATTCATTCAACAGGAATGAGAGGCAGTGGGACTGAAGTAGATAGGAAGAGGGCCTCAAAGTCAGGAAAACCTGGGTTCAAGTCAGTGGTATGCTGGTAAATATTTAACAACTGGCTGTTCGGGGGAAAATGTATGCAGGACATACTTACAAATTTAACTAGCATTATTAACATTTTCTCCATCACTTTCTTAAGTCTGGACAATCAACAAGTCCTGATTTGCCACATTTCCCCATTTCCTAGGTGTAAATGCTCACACTGAAAATTTAATAATCAGCCCTTACAAACAAGACTTGGTTCCAGCACACGACAAGGTTCAAGTCCAGTGTCTAACTTATGTTGGCTGTGTGACCCTGGATAAGTCACAACCTCTCAGCCCCCAGGCAAATCTCTAATTTGTAGAGCAGGTATCCATTTGTGATGCTAGGATTTCCCTGACTAGGAGTTTTGGATGCCCATTAAATAACACATCTGGTCCTCCCCCCTTCAAAAAAAAAAGAAAGAAAAAAGAAAAGCCAGGTGCCATTTTATCGATGGATTTTTCTTTTTTGTTTGTCTGTTTGTTTTTTGTTAAGGATTTTTCTTTCTTACATAAAACATATCTATCACTTCATTATAACTGACCCTACCCTAATAGAAACCCTCTTGTAAGAAATAATTCTAGTCATATGCTTTGTTTCCCATAGCACCTAGCATTATGTCTTATATATATTTATATATACATACATTTCATGTATAAATTATTAGATTTTATTAATATAGTATATATTTGTGTGTATACATAAATATATAAACACATGTATAAGACATGTATATTGTGACATATAGAAATATAGGCATATAACTGTGTATGTACGACATGACGCCATGTTGGATTTGTCTATCCTCATCTGTGTACATGTTGTTTTCCTACTCTCTCAATGGACTATAAGCTCCTTGAGGTCAGGAACTGCTTTATTTTTGCCTCTGTAGCCCTAGCTCCTAAGCACCCATAAATGCTTATTATATTGAATTGAATGAACCGAATCTCCATTAATCCTTATCTTCCTTTAAAGTTCAGCTCAGTGAAGCTTACCCTGATGGCCCTAATTGAAAGTATTCTCTCTCTCCACACATTTTTCTAGAATATTCTGTCTGGATCTCTACTTTGTCCCTATACATTCTACCATGTACCACATTTTGTGTATATATCCTATCCCCATGTTTCCTACATATTCAAACACTGACTTCACTTCTATTAAGGAGTTAAGACTTAGCATCTCTCTGGTATATTTGCAGTTTACTAGGGAACTGTCACAGCCAGAAACATTTTTCAAGACCATAAAGAATGGAATTAGAATACTGTAATGAGTATCTTTTGCCATAGACATTTGTGGCCAAGGGACCTACCTGGTGCCCCACCCTCCAATCACACCATGTCAATGAGCTCTTATGTTGCTTACTTTGGTTTCCCCTATCCCATCTTGGGGGGGCTTCCAGACCATTTGGCATATGCCATCCCTGCTCATTCTACCACCCATCTGGATGCCAGAGCAGTAGAGGAGGCAAGAATGGGATGGTGAATAAAGGCAGAAGCTTTATTTCCTCAAAGCTGTTGGCTCCATATTACTACCACCTGGGAGGAGGAGATATTGTTAATCTCTTTATTAGTCAATCCTCCCCCACCAGACTGAGTCAAGGTCACAAACAATGGATATAATTACACTGAGGCAACTGTGTGTTGTTAAAGTCTAGACACATTTAAAAATAAAGAGGCGGGAAAGGGGGAACCCCCTGCTAGCTTTTTCCTCTCTGGGTGACTATGCCAAGTCTGGATGGCTCTTTGGTGATCAGCAGCTGCTCACTGTCAAAGCTTCTGGGCCTTCTTTTTTTTCTTCCAGTAGAAGAGCCAGGGCTGGTCTACCATTTCTAAAAAGCAGAGAGGCAGGACCCACTCCGGCAGGCCAAGCCTAGACAGCAAGTTATGCCCAAACTTCCAGGCTTCCAGACAAGATGGCATGGCAACTCGGACAACTTCTGCAGCCTCAGGTAAAATCAAAAAGGCCCCTGTAGGTGAAAACGTCCGAAAGGTTGCCAGCATGCGCCATAATTTTTTAAAGTCCCCTTTTGATTTAAAAAACAATTTTATTTTCAGAATTTGTACAAATTTCAAGTGTTTTATCCTTAGACAAAGATGATCCAGCCCTTGTGAAGAAATGCCATAAAGCTCTGGGCTGGGTGTTCTCAGTTGTTTCTGATTTACTGTGGCCAGTTCAGGAGAAATGAGGCTGTATTTTGTGTCTCTACACCTACAGGGCTGTGTAGACAAGCTGTGGCAAATCAAAAGGTCGGTTCTTATTTGAAATTGCATTCAACCAGACCTAAGCCTGTATGAACATAAGTAGACACTGAAGCTTTGCCAATATTTTCTTTTTCTTCCTTTTCCTTCCTTCCTTGTTTTGAAAAAAATAATGTTTTATTGAGACCTTTTGTAGTTATATCAGAGTCAACCCCAGATATTCCACACACCCCTTGTATACCCTGGGAGCCTCTCTCATAAGAAAGAAAAACACTGAAGGAAAACCAACCAATACAGTAGCCACACCCAACAATGCACACAACTCGGATTCAGTGATGGATGGGACCTTCAAAGCCATCTAGCCTAATTCTTAATTTTTCTATACACAAGAAAACTCCGGCCTAGGGAAGATAAAAAACAAGCTTCCGACTACATAGAAACTAAGTGTTAGCGACAAGATTTGGGCACAGATCTTCTGATCCAAGAGCCAGGTATCCTTCCACTGTACTACACTGGCTCATCTGTACTTATAGTCTCCTATCTCCTCAAGGAAAGCAGGGAGATGAATTTCTTCACCTTTTCTTGGGACCTTGATTGGCAGTGTGAGAAATGAATATTTCTTTCTTATATTTAATAATTAACTATTATATTAGGACCAAGGCTTTTCCCCTCTTCTACTTCTTCATCCAGAAACCAACCAGTGTGGGAAATTTATCTAGGCCAAGATCTAATTAGACAGTAAAAGAAATTCTAAAGTTGGGCTAATGGGTGTATCCCGGCTCACTATGTTTGTTCAGACAGGTCCTGGGAAAATGTTGACTCTCCCAATTATCAAGACAGGTGATACGGATATCGATGTCTCTTTGACCAAGATTTGAGAGACCTCTAAGTCATGGACCTCAAGATAGCCCACCTCCCATTTGATTAGCCAATCAGAATTGACTGCCACCTTTCAGGAACGCTTCCTCTTTGAAGGGCTTATAAACCGTGATTCCAGGCCATTAGGGGTCTTTGGTCTAAGAGAGATGGCCAAATGACTATCCTTTTATTAATAACCTGCTGGCCTTATTAATAAAATGATTAAATTACCCAGAAACTATGTCTCTTGAACCCACGGCAATCAATGCAAGCTTCATGGTAACATAGTCCAGAACAGGCAATTCTCCTTAGTGTACTATGTAATTGGGGCACATTTAACAAAACAAACAAAAACACAATTGAATACAGACAATGTTGATATGTGGTTTTCTGGGTCAATACGCAGGCCAGCAGGGATCTTTACGTGTGGTTTTACTGGCTCCCATTTCTATCTGAGTTTGGTACCCCTGACAGACCATCTAAGATTTGAGGCTATCCCAATTCCCATTCTCACACAGTCCCAGGTCATGAGGCAAGACTTTATCTCTCTTTCAGGGTTCTGGGAGTGGCCCCTGAGGAGGTGGGAATGATTCTCTGCTTTTCTATCCTTATTTTGTATGACTGTCCTTCAAACACTCTCCTAGTTATCCAAACTGGTCTATTCCATGATCATAGAACCATCTTCCTGTTCCCAGAATTTTCCTTTCCCCAAGTCACAGATGGCCTATAGGATGTCCTATCTTCCTTCAAGGCTAAGCTCACAAGTCATCTTTAATCATCAGGTGATGGTGCTAGTTACTGTCCCTGATCCCATTAACCCAGAAAGGCTTGAGCTCATGTGACAGCTTCCATCCCCCTCTACTCTTACGTTCCAGCCTAGGATGGCACCTGGCATGTGAGGAGAGAATAGGGAATGGATTTGGGAGTCCAAAGGTGCAGAGAACTGTGGGATGAGGAAATGCCACCTTCACCTAGGCAGGTCAGTCCTTTCTCTGCAATTATAGTCTTAGAGAGCTGCCCAGGGGAATGAGAGGTGAAGCAACTGGGCCAGGGTCATACAGTGACTGTGTCAAAGGCTCATCTCTACCTCCCACCTTCCCTGGCTTTCTCCAGGTCCCAGCTCAAGTTTCACCTTCTGCAGGAAGCCTTTCCCAGCCTCCCTTAATGATACTGCTTTCCTTCTGCTGATGATTTCTAATTTATCCTGTAGATATCCTGTTTGTACATGGTTAATTGCCTATTGTCTCCCCCATTAGACTGTGAGCTCTTGGACAGCTGCCTTTTTTCTTTTGCTTGGCATACAGTAGTCATGTAATGAATGCTAGTTAACTGACTCTTTTGCCTCTCCTAGCTCATAAGAGATGCTTCATAATTGCTTCTTGAGTTGAATTGTTGGGCTGATGTTTTGTTCTCTTTGCCTTCCGATAGCTTTATGTCAGTGATTTTAAAGGAATTTTGTTCTCCACAGAGTAGTGTTTGCAGTAATAAATGGGCTGTCATCAGAAGGCTTGCTCAAGTCTCTTGCTGGCACCAGAGCGAGAGGGCATCCCAAATCCTGGCCTGTCTTCATCCAGATCATATGGACGACAACCTTACCATGCCAAACATGACCCAAGGAGGACACCAAATCGTTAGTACCATGCCGGGGCTGATGTTACTGTCACAGATAATACACAATCTGTCACAGTCTTAGTAGTGTCTACAAACTAGACACATCTGACTCCTAGAGTGGAGGTTACTTCTCAGGGCTTTACGTGAGGATGCTCAATGAACGTATGCTGTTATTGGTGCTGTTAGTTTGACTAGGTGATCACTTATGCAGCACTTAGCTATGTGCTGGGCATGGGCCAGACAGGCTCTGGGGAGACAAAGAGGACTGATAAGCAGGGCCACTCACTGAAGAGGGCGTATAGCACCCCTTTTGGGCCATCTGCCCCAGATCACTGGGACGCTTTATCTGGGAAACAAGAAAGAAACTGTGTCATAGAAGGGGCCTCAAGGAAGCTCCAGGAAGGAGGGGCAAGTTTGACTTTCTGTATTCAAGGAATGACCAAAGTTGAACAGACCAGAATAACTGAAAAGTGAGTCAAATCTCCCAGAGCATTCTCTCATAATGGTATCTAGTGAACAGAGATGGAACCTACCAACTTCCTCATTTTACAGATGAGGAAATCCCCAGGCCCAGAACCAGTTAGAGATGTCTACAAGGGCTCTACGATTTCTCTAAAACGCATCAAGTCATTTTATCACGACTCTCCTGGAAGCAGGTTCTGGGGCTACCCCTACCTGAAGAATTTCCAATCAGTCAAGCACACTGATGCAGGCTATCCCTGGCACACAGGTGAGGAATTAGAAGCTCACACCCCCTTCAGCTACTGAGATTTAAGTGTCAGAGGTAGGATTCATAATAACTTCATTTTAAAAAACAATTTTACTAATGTATTTTGTTTTTACATAACCTTAATTTCCAAATATGTCTCTTATCCCTCCCTGGAATCCAGTAAGCCATCCCCTGTAACAAGGAAGGAGGGAAGGAGAGAAAATGAGACAAACAGACAGACAGACAGAGACAGAGAGAGTAGGGAGAGAGACACAGAGACACAGAGACAGAATGACATGGCGAGGAGAGAAATAAGGAGGAGGAGAGAGAAAGAGAGAGAGAGACAGAGACAGAGAGACAGAGACAGAGACAGAGAGAAGAGATAAAGAGACAGAGAGACAGGGTGGGGGTGGGGGTGGTGGAGAAACACTAAATCCTCCACTTCGGCCTGACCTTTTATGAGGCATCTCCCAAGGGACTGAGCTGAGCTGGGCCTAGGAATCTCTGTACCTTGAGCATCCATCACAAAACATCCAACTCTGCCTTGGCCCGGTGGAAGTGGGGGCAGGGAACAGAGCAGTACACACTACTATCGCTAGGTTTCTATTTTACTAAACATTTTTGCTAACAAGAGGTGAAGTTTTATAGTCCTATAGTTTTTCTTCTGGAGGATTCCTATATTAACTCAGGGCCCCCTGGGGCCAAGTTACATCCTGCTTATAGCTCTGCCCATAAGCTTTTTTAATTTATAGATCTTGTCATATAAGACAGTGGTGTCAAATTCAAATAGAAAGAGAGTCCTGTGGGTGTGTATTTACTTAAAAACCAAATATTAACATTAACTATACTGCATTGTACTTTTACTTACTTTGATAAACACTTCCTAGCTACATTATAATCTGGTTCAGCTGCACTTGGGGGAGGGGGAGGGCCATGGGAGTTGGACCCCCTGGACTCCAGAAAGTCTTAACACTGTAATATCAGGCACTGGGATTCTAGAAACGCTTTGGTCTCTGTCTTTGTTGAGATAAACTATTATTTGAAGTGGATATTCCTTTAATTACCTTATGCTAATGTCTGTTATCTTAGTATTGCTGGGAGGCATCAGGGTGGTGGGCAGTGGATGGAGAATGGGCTTCAGTCCTGAGCTGGAGACCTTGGACAAGTCACCTCACCACTCACTGACTGAGGCAATTCTGTAAGATTCTAAGTTACAGAGCAGGTACAAATCTGCATTAGTCAAAAAAAAAAAAAAAAGTAAATGCCATCATAGATCCAGTTTTCCTTCCCCTACCCTCCAAGCTAGGATAATTATAAGATAACTTAAAGAATATTGGGAATTAACTGAGTAAAAAAATCAACATAGAGAATGATGTTTTAAAAAAAAATCCTCTGGGCAGCTGTGTGGCACAGTGAATAGAGCATAGGCCCTGGAGTCAGGAGGACCTGAGTTCAAATCCAACCTCAGACACATAACACTAGCTGTGTGACCCTGGGCAAGTCACTTAACCCCATTGCCTAGTCCAAAAAAAAAAATCCTCAATGGTTCTCACAAATAGCAACCAACAAACATTTACTAAGCACCTTCTGTGTGTAAAGAACCGTGTTGGGCTGAAGGGTGTACAAAGACTACTAAGATACCAATCCTGCCCTCAGGGAGCTTGCCATGTCTCTGTCAACTCTCAGGTCAAAACAGCTTGACTGAACCCAAACCATGAAGTTTCCAACTGTTTATTCGGAAGAAACCACGTGGAACCTGCCCACAGGTATGTTAAATCTCCTGACTCTAGAAAGGCTGGGTGAGGCTGGGGACAAAGTCCCTCCTACAGTATGATAAAAGGCAAGGCTGTATGAGGAATACAGCAGAGGCCTATTGGTATGAATGAGTCACCAACATAAACTAAGACCTGAAGACCTCAAAAGCTGACAGACACTAAGTCCTTTTGGATAACTGCAGTAGGGTGTTGGGAATGTGGAAGGAGTCTGGTCTGAGCCTCCTGGAATATACTGAACTCAGAAGGTGCCCAGCTCTGTGTGGAGATTACCAAGCCAAACGCCATGAAAAGCAGCAAGCAGAAAAGAAAAACATTTCAAAATGATTAGACTTTCCTTTTAGACCATCATCCTAACCTGAGTTCCTGGAGTGACCACTTTGTATTGTATTATATTGAATTAATTTGATTTTAATATATTTAATGATATCTTATATTTTATGCCTCGGTCTCCTCAATTGCAAAATGAGCTGGAGAAGGAAACGGCAAACCACTCTAGTATCTTTGCCAAGAAAACTCCAGATGGAGTCACAGAGTTGGACAAGACTGAAAAAGAACTGAATGTTTTTTTTTATCACCTGCATTTCCCAATGCATATCCTTCCCCGAGAGTTATCCCTTATAACAAAACTTAAAAGCAGAATAATACAGTTCAGTAAAACTAACCTATCAAAGAAGTCTGTCTTTCTATCTAGCATTCCACACCTACAGACCCAACTTTTGCAAACAAGGTAGGGAAAGTTCCTTCTTGTATCTCTTCTTCGGGGCCAGACTGGAGCATTATTATTTTGCAGCTGGTTTTTTTTAATTTGATCACCATATATTTTCAAACAAGCATGTTCTCATAGAACCCCCTTGCTCCTCTATCCCCTTGGGGCATGCTCAGTTGGCATTCTAGGCAAACACGCAAAATTGGGGTGGGCTTGCTTTCAGGCATGTGTGATACAGGGGCTTCCTTCCCCTCTTCAGAGTACTGCAGTATTCCCTGTGTAGTTTCAACCTAAAACAAGGGGATTGGTGAACTTTGTTTTGGAAGGAGAGTAGAAGAGGTTGAGCCAGAATGGAGTATGCCTACAAAAGGTTCAAACAGACAGTTTCTCCTCATCTTAACCGGTAGCTTTCAGATGAGAAAGGCTGCTGTGGACTGCGGGTATGGGGATGAACGCAGCTAGCTGGACAGTACTCCTGCCCCCTGGCTACCATGTATCCCTGAGTGCATGGTGCCTCTGGCCCGGCTGTCTCTTCTTTCCTTGTCTCATGTGAGTGAACATTCTGAGAAGGGAGGACCCAAGTGACCAGTGAGACTGAGAGACTGGTCAAAGCCAACCATGATCTCAAAGCCAGTAGCAGCATTAGCTGAGTTTGGTGAAAGGCAACTTACTTGACCCAACCCAGCAGTGAATTGATCCACCAGTGCAGACACCATGCTCTGGAAGGAGCCAGCCCATCAAAGGAAAGGATCCCCTCACTTATCACAAATGCAACATTCCCTGAAGTGAAATCTGTTGAGGACTCCTCAAGGGAGAAAAGGACTCATAGGTCCAGTAGTTGTGAGCTACTCCTTGGTCCCATGCTGATGGGGTCTAGAGGTTCAGGGGTGCTGGAACCCCAAAATCATGACATGTGGGCCCTCCCTGAAAGAATTTGACCCAAACCCTCTTTCAGCCAGAGACAGAGTTTATTATTTAGAGATAAACCATAAAGGCCAGACTCTTAAGGTATCTGAACATTAGGGATGCCCGTAATTAGTAAGCAGGCATGAGGAAGTCTCAGCATTTAAATGGGGGCCAGGGTGGATCTTACATACACTCAAGTAATTTTGGGTAACCAGAGGAAGGGCTGGGATCTGGGTGACTGGGGGAGGAGTTTAGGGAGAATTCTGATTAGAATGTCTGGGAGGTTGAACAGACAATGGGAACAGATAATGAAGAGAACTGGAAGGAAGAGGTTTGAATAGGGTCTGAATAAGATCAAAGGTGGGAGTAGGGCTTTCAAAGGGAGATAGGGAGAAAAGCCATTGGGTGGCTTTAAGACCAGAGTGAGTATAAGGGTTTTCTGGGGCCCATAGACAAATGGGAGCCAAATTCTTTTTGGGGCAAGAGGCAAAGGTCTTGGCTTAGGCCCATACCCCATCAATGTGATCTTTATGAGTCCTCACTAGCATGATCTCTTAAATTTGAGCCCATTCTCCCCAGGGACCTTGTGGATGTGAAAGGAGAGAGAGTGCCCTCTGAGTTTGGGGAAGATCATTTTATAACTACTATTATTGCTATGTATTCTCAGTAATTCTGTAAAAATCACCTTTCTAAAACTCCTTGTAATAGGGTTCTACTGGCTGACTGATATCAGTGAGCACACTGTATAGGGGCTCATGAGCTACAGTATGAGCACTCCCAGCTCCCTAGTCTCAGGAAAGAAATATGCAAATACCCTCTGGGGGAACCCATAATGCCAGTTGCAGTGGAAGGTGAGGAAGCAGTCCAGAAGGTGTTCTACACTTAAATCAACTTATACAAAATGTTTTGGTCCTTAGGACGTTCAACAATATCACATTCAACAAACAAGTAATTATTAAATTTGTAGTATGTACAAGGCACTGGGCTAGGGGCTAGGCATACAGAGACAACATAAACAATCTCTGCCCCAAGAAGTTTCCATTCCTAGACATGTGCACAGATAAGTAAATGTATAAGATAATCTAAGGAGAAAGAAACACTAACAACCAGGAGAATCAGGAAAAGCTTTGTCAGACAGTGCCATGAGCTGAGCCCTGAAAGAAGCTGAGAATTCTAAGAGGTCTCTGAGGTGAGGAAGGAGCTTCATTCCAGCCCATGCAAAGACATGCAGACAGGAAATGAACTGCTGTGATTGGGAATAGCAAATAGACCGATATGACTAGAATAGAGAGTGTTGGAGAATGGAGTAATGTGAAATAATCCTGGAATGGCAGAGTGGAGCCAGATTTTGAAGGGCTTTCAATGCCAAGTGGACAAGTCTGTATTTCATCCTACGGGTTTTTCTGAGTAGTGATTTGGGTGGACTGTTTTGGGAGCCATGTGGAAGATGGATTGGAGTGGAGAGACTAGAAGCAGGGAGACCAGAGAGGAAGCCATGGCAATAGCTGATAAGGGCCCAGAGTAAGACTGGAGGTCTGTGGCTGCAAAGAAGGGATAGAGTCAAGGGACGCTTCCTTGAAAGAACTGACAAATCTTGGGAACTGATTTGATATGGGGAAGTGTAAGGAATGAAGAAATAAGGGTGATTCTTACATTTGCAAACCTGAGTGACAGAAAGGATGATGGCACCTTGGAAATGGAGAAATTTGGAGGGGAGGTAGGCTTAGGAAGGTAGACCATGGATTCTCTTTGGACATGTTGTGTGTGAGGCACCCATGGGGCATTCAGGAGGAGAGTCTCTACATTACGCTGGTAACATTTTATATTCACCCAGAGCCTCCCAGAGGGACTAATTACAGAGCCGCTCTTCCTTTTCTTCCCCTTGTTGTGACCAAGGAAAAAGGGATGGATGGGTTGTTCCAACAGCTGGCAATATTCGAGGAGACAGCATCAGGCCCCACATCCAATCCGTTGCTAAATCTTGTCACTTCCACTTCTCTCTGTCCCCTCCTCCCCTTTCAACTCTTACGTCTTTCTCCTCCCACCTACCTGGTTCAGGCCCTGCCCACCTCTTGCCAGGATGTCTGCAACAGCCTCCTAACTGGTCTTACTGATTTCAGTCTCACCTCTCGCCAATTCATCTTTTATATTAGTGGTGTTGAACTCAAACAGAACCAATTGGGGTGGAAAACCACAAATTAACATTATCTATGTTGTATTATACTTTTATTTTGTTAAATAAAGCCAATGCATCCAACATTAGGAGGGAGGCAGAAAACCGGGAAAGAATTTTTACAACCTGTGTCTCTGATAAGGGCCTCATTTCTAAAATATATAGAGAACTAAGTCAAATTTATAAGAATACAAGTCATTCCCCAATTGATAAATGGTCAAAGGATATGAACAGGCAGTTCTCAAATGAAGAAATTAAAGCCATCTACAGTCAATGTAAAAATGCTCTAAAATGAGCATTTTTGAAAATGCTCTAAATGAAAAAAATGCTCTAAATCACTATTGATCAGAGAAATGCAAATCAAAACAACTCTGAGGTACCACATCACACCCATCAGATTGGCCAACATGACAAAACAGGAAAATGATAAATGTTGGAGAAGATGTGGGAAAATTGGAACACTAATGCATTGTTGCTGGAGTTGTGAACTCATTCAGCCATTCTGGAGAGCAATTTGGAACTATGCCCAAAGGGCTATAAAAATGTGCATACCCTTTGACCCAGCAATAGCACTTCTAGGGCTGTATCCCAAAGAGATCATACAAATGGGAAGAGGACCCACATGTACAAAAATAGTTATAGCAGCTCTTTTTGTGGTGGCAAAGAATTGGAAATTGAGTGGATGCCTATCAATTGGGGAATGGCTGAACAAGTTGTGGTATATGAATGTGATGGAATACTATTGTACTATAACAAATGATGAACAGACTGACTTCAGAAAAATCTGAAAAGACTTATATGGTCTGATGCTGAGTGAAATGAGCAGAACCAGGAAAACAATGTACACAGTAACAGCCACGTTGTGCGATGACTAATGCTGATAGCCTTAACCCTTCTTAGCAATACAAGGATCTAGGACATCTCCAAAGGCTGAATGATGGAAAATGCTATCCACATCCAAAGAAAGAACTATGGAGTTTGAATGCAGATCGAAGCATACTATTTGCTATTTTTTTTCTTCTGTTGTGTTCTGTTTCCTCTATCTGGTGGTTCCTCCTATGGGTTCTAATTCTTATTTACAACATCACTAATGTGAAAATATGTTTAATAGGCATGTGTATGTACAGCTTATATCAATTTGCACGCCTTCTTGGGGAGGAAGGTGGGGAGGAAGGTGGGGAGGGAGGGGGACAAAAATTTAAAACTCAAAAGCCTATGGAAGTGATCGATAATTCAAAATAAATTAATTTTAAAAATTAAATAAAATTAAAAAAGAGCAAAAAAACAAAAACAAAAACAAAAAACAGGTGCACCCGCCATACTTGGTTTAATCATCATTAATATTTTCTCCAGCACTTTCTTAAATCTAGACAATCAACAAAATAATAAATCAAACCCTAATCTGTACTGTGCATATTTCCAGCTGCAAATGCACATGCTGAAAATTTACCAATTTTCTGGTTTTCATAGCTGGCTCCAGCACAGTCCTGGCTTCAGTGAATGCCTTCCTCAATCTCTGACTTCCTTCAATGCTCAGCTCCACCCGCAAAAATACACTGTATTCCTCCAATAAAATGTAAGCTCCTTGAGGAGAGGGACTTTTTTTTATTTAGTCTTAGTTTCTCTAGTGCAGGGGTGGGTTGGGAACCTACGCCTTTAGGCCACATGTGACCCTCTAGGTCCTCAACTGTGGCCCTGTGACTGAATCCAAACTTTACTGAACAAATCCCCTTAATAAAAGGATTTGTCCCCTAAAACTTGGACTCAAAGGGCCTTACCCAAGGACCTAGAGGGTCACATGTGGCCTCGGGGTCACAGGTTCCCCACCCCTGCTCTGGTGCCTACCATAGTGTCTCCTACCTGTAGGTACTTCAAGGCTGGAGATATGCTGAATGGAATTGCTGGCTATTAATGCTGCTTGGTCTCACATGATCAGGTTGGGATTGGTCAGTAAAGAATTACAGGTATCCCTTCCACATCTCAGGAATTGGGGGTGTAGCGCTCTTTTGACGTAAAGTTTTTTGGCCCTCCCTCCATACCAGAGAAATCTGAATTTTTTCTTTTTCTTTTATGGGGTGTTTATAGCATCTTATTGTAAAATTTGGGTTATGTTTTGGTCATAGGCTTTGTGTCAACTGATGGCCTTCATGTGTCGTCTGTGACTTCCGAAAAACTCCCCAAAAATTCCCATTTAATTTCTTACACCAACCCACAGTATATGGAAACTGTGATGGGGAAAGTCACAATATGAAAGGGATAACTGTACGTACTTTCTGTAGTGGCTAACTTTCTCAGGCTGAAAATCTTGTGAGTGACATCTCAGTGTGGATATGTTTAAAATCTCTCAAATAAATGCTTAACATACTACAATGTTGTTTTCAAATGTAACTTGACATTGTCTCTCTGAGTTTCCTTTTCCTCATCTATGAATAGCCCAGGAGTTAGGTTAGAACCTTGTGGATCGAGGACCCTTTGGCCTTCTGGTGAGGCCTGTGAACCACTCCTCAGAATCGTGTTTTTAAATGCATAAAATAAAATGCAATTAAATTGAAATGCAGTTTTCAAAATATTTTTAAAAACAGCAAACAAGTTCACGGACAGCGGGTTAAGAAGCCTAGGAGCAGATGATTTCCGAGGACTTTTCCAGCTCGGCATCACTGAATCAATGATCCTATAAAACTAGAAAAGTAGCATGGTATAGTGAGGTATAGTGAGGCTTAAGCCTCAGTTTTGCCACTTACGACTTGCATGAGCATGAAAAAGACAGGCAGTGTTGCCCAATGGAAAGAGTCTGATGCTGGAGCCAGAAGAACTGGTTTCAAATTCTATTTCTGAGGGGCAATTAGGTGGTGCAGTGGACAGAGAGTCAGGAGGATCCTAGTTCAAATTTGATGTTAGGCACCTACTATGTGACCTGGACAAGTCAGTTAACCCTGACTGCCTAAAAAACAAAACAAAACAAAAAACCAAAAAACCCCAAAAAACCAAATTCTACTCTGACACTTACTATGTAAGGAATGCACGCATGAGCAAAGTGTGTGGCCCTTAGCTGCTCTGGGCTTCAATTTTTCCATCAGTAAAATGAAGGAGTGGGACTTAGTCCTTGAGAGCCTTTCCAGTTCTAAATCAACGGTCCCAAGTCACTTCTCCCTGGGCCTCAATTTCTCTACCTGTAAAATAGGGTTTGAAGAGTGGGGTATAACTAACTAGATGATCCCTAAAGTCCCTGCTGGCTCTAAAGCCTATGGCTCCGTACTTGGTTTAGTTAGGGGTACAGCGCCACCTAGAGACCAATGGTAATAGTTACATGCTCCTGATAAATATGGACCCCTGGTCTATATTTGCACAGCCTTGAAGACCTCCCTGGAAAAAAGGATAGTGAGGTGGGTCTTTGTGCCAGCGAAGGCCTGATGAGCAGAGCAGCCTCAGTGACCCACGGACCTGGCACTCCCCCTCCCCACACACACTCTGTATAGGTTCACTCAAGGAATAACCTCTTTCTGATGTGGTGAAGACAGATACTGATTATAGAAGATACATAAACCATGAAATTCTTCTGGGTGAGACAGAAATCCTGCATTGTTTGTAAATAGGACGGCCTTCACGCCACAATACACTTACAGACAAAATGATGGCTATGGGGTCAGAGGGCCTGGGTTTGAATCCAGTTCTCCCACTGTGATGTTGGACAAATCACCTGACCCCTCTGGGCCTCCGTTTCCTCATTTATAAGATGAGCCCAAATCTTTTTGGACTTGGTGATGCCTAAGGTCATCCTCTCCTCTTCTACCTGTCAACATGTGATCTTAGGATGATCTCACCCTCATTCATACACCTCTCTGCATCTCACATAGTCCCGGCTGAGGTGCTGGGTAGAGAGGGGAGACGAGGGGGAAAGGAAAGTTACCCCTAATCCCCACATCATCACTGCCAGTCTCAGGATTGGCTTTACCCTCATCTCTCTAGCCGTGTCCTTAGCCCTGACCTATCCATCAACCTCTATCCTGAACTCCATCCTGAAGCCCTCACCTCTGCCTTTGGATAGTCTGGGCCTACCTCTTATCTACAAGCAGATGAAATGTTCCTCCATCCTTTGTATAGCCCAGACTCAATCATGTGCCCCCTGAAACTTCCCTCAACACAAGCTACACTTTGGGTCACCATCTGCTAAATGTTTAACAATTAGGTTCTCCAGGGGGGAAAAGTATGAACACATTCTTTTAAGTTTAATCCTCATTATTAATACTTTAAGTGTAGACAATTAACAAAACAATAAAATTGATGGGAGTCTGATGGTAGAGGCCTTTAAAGGTCTCCACTGAATGATTAGGCCAACAAAGGGAGGGTCCTACTTTTAATCTGTTTTAGGGAATTGAGCTGATAAAAATACCCAAGGCCATAAAGCTTGTTTTCTGAGTGACAAGGAGCAAGGGTTGTAGCTAGACTAAAAAGAAACAAAAGCCTAGCACCTCCTCTACAAGGGCACAAAGGATAGACTGAAATTTTTACCCTCTGTACAAGTACATATATTTATGTCTTTACATCTGTCCATAATGACGTCTACTTTAAAACATAAGTATAGAGGAATCTAGCCTAATGAACTATCTTTTTCATTTCAATAAGCATTTATTAAACCCCTTCTATGTGCCAGACACTGTACTACATGCTGGGGATGTAAAGACAAACATGAAGCAGACTTGTCCTCAAGAAGCTCACATTCTACTGGGAAATACAACCTGTACATAGATAAGTAAATACAAGTATAAACAGAAGAAAATGATTTCTAGACAGGGAGCACATTAGCACCTGGGAGAGTGGGATACAGATCATCCATGACAACAGAGAAATGAGGATTGAAGAGACATATTTTAATGGGAAGGTTAAAATAATTATTTCTCATCAAATGCCAACAGCAGCCAGATTTTGCTTGAGAAGATAGGCTACTAATATTTGAATTATAATACAAAACCTTAGAGGTTAAAATGGTCTAAATACCGTACTATTTTTAAATTATAGGATACAAAATTACTGTTTTCTTTGTAGCATTTTTAATTAGGCATTTTTTTAGGGAGCTAACATCATAAAACGTGGTTTTTAATTTAGTTCTATTTGCACCCTCTGCTGGAAGGAAGTGCTAATAAACAGAGGGGCATGGCTGGGACCTCTCAGGGAAGTTCAACTTAACATTTTTGGTGGTGAGAGCTCTGTGTGCTCATCTGTCCTCACACATGAACACTGCAGGGGCATGGGGAAGAACGTATGGTAGGAAGAAAGGGCAGCGGTTCTGGGATCAAAGGAGCAAGGCGCCGGCTGGCGCCTTTCTGACTGCTTGAACCTGGACAGGTTTCTCTCCCGGCCTCAATTTCCTCAGCTGTACATAATCTGCTCACCTCAGGCCACGGGGCAGGAACCTTCATTCCTCACAGGCCCTGGGGAAGCCTGACTTCTAGGGGGGAAGCAGGCTCCCCGTCTTCACATTTCTTGGCTCATAAGCCCCAACCTTGGCTACTGCATGGAAAGGTGCCAACCAAATACAGCTCCAAAGTCTAAGGGGTTTCCAACGGGCAAACCTGAAGAAGGGATAGGGCAGGCGATTTATGCCTACTCACAAAAAAGGTAGGCTGAGTTTAAAGGAACCAAAGTATGCACTAACAGAAAGATTCGAATAGAATTCAATAATTTAACTTATTGCTAGAAGTAAAATCAGTTTAATATTCAAGTATTTTGACATTAAACGGGGCTTTTTGGGGCAGGATACTAGTTAGTCACATTACATTTCATTTGGGATTTTCTTTCTTTCTTTTTTTTTTGTCTTTTGGTTGGGCAATGGAGGTTAAGTGACTTGCCCAGGGTCACACAGCTAGTACGTGTTATGTGTCTGAGGCCGGATTTGAACTCAGGTCCTCCTGACTCCAGGGCCGGTGCTCTATCCACTGCGCCACCTAGCTGCCCCCCATTTGGGATTTTCCAATCAAACAACCAAACTTAATCTTCTTTCCCAGTGGACTCTCTCTCTGAGGCTCCCCCTGCTCTCCATTACTGCTTCTCTGGGGACGCTGCAGCCCTGAAGGAAGACCTTCTCACCTTTGGGGACCCAGAAGGGTCCTGCTTGGCTACCTGGATACTGTAAGAAACACGCAAGAGGAAGGCAAAGGCAACCAGGAATCCTGCCTATGGATAAGCCGGCCTAGCTGAGTTGACACTCCACGTGGGAAGCGGTGCCCCTCCATACCCACCATTACACTGGAGTCAAGGACTGTCTTTTACCCTCGTTGGAATTATATGCCGTCTACTGAAGGACAGAAGGCAAGAGGGCAGCTAGAGAACGTCTCCTTTTTCAATAGGTCCCCTGAGTCCTCAGCTCTTCCAGTCCAGCACCAACTGGGGGACTCTCACCAATGCGCCTAGACAGCTGAAAGTCAGCCCGCCCCCCAAACTTCCCTGATGGGCCATAATGGTGACGGCTCGTGCTCCAGGTGGCGAAGGGCCACATTACCCGTAAAACCTGTTAAACTAGAAGACCTACAAAGTCCATTCCAGATGCCTTTATTCCTGTGTCTTTTCTATCATGTGGAAATGTCCCCAGAAGGGGGCTCCAGTGAGCTACCTCAGGATAAAAAGTGACGGGCCATCCCTGTTATTATTTACAGTGAATGCAACGGGAAGAATCCTATGGTTGATAGAATTAAAGCTTCTCAATGCCAAGGGCTGTTTCATTTTGGTTTTCGTATTCCAAGCACCTAGCATAATATCCAGCACATAGAAGGAGCTTAATAAATGTTTGTGAATTGATTGATAATAAGTTGTATTTTTGTTGTTCAGTTATTTCAGTCCTGTCCAACTCTTCATGACCCCTTTAGGGATTTCCTTGGCAGAGACACTGGAGTGGTTTGCCATTTCCTTCTCCAATTCATTTTACAGTTTCTCAGGAAACGGAGGCAAACAGGGTTAAGTGACTTACCCAGGGTCACACAGCTAGTAAGTGTTGGAGGCTGGATTTGAATTCAAAATTTGAACTTGGACCTAGCTGGCCCAAGAATCTTATGGGCATGGTTATAATTCCAATAATAGAGCATTTTCGTTTGTCCACCACATTATAGTAATAAATCACTGAGGATGCAAAAAAATTACCACACACATTGCAAGGGGAACCTGATAGACCTTTGAGGAAGATCTTCTTTTACCCCAAGATAGAAAGGGCAAGGAGGAGCAGAGTGGAATAGTAGACCAAGCCCCAACTTCAGAGTCAAGAAGCCCCAAGGTCAAGTCACAGCTTCACCAAAGCACACTGACTCTGCGACCCTGGCCAGGAAAGTCCCTTAACTTAATGGTGTCCCAGGCCACTCGGAAGCTAGAGTTGCCAAGTAATGCTGATCTACGTTGACAGGGGAGTTTTTTCATTAGGAGATCCCCATGTGAGTCAAATCAGAAGTCTGTTAAGAAAACATCTCGAAAGGGCAAAGGGTTATCAGGAGAGTGATAATGGCTAAGCATTTCCCAAAGGCTTCAGTTTACAAAGTGCTTTAAACATCTTATTTGAACCTCACAACAACACTGTGGGTTGTGGACTATTGTTTTCCCCGCTTTACAGATGGGGAAACTGAGATTTGGAGAGATGTAGTGACCGGCCTACAGTTCTACAGCTAGAACAATGGGCACAACCAGCAGCTCGGGTCCACGGGAAGATCCACCTGTGATGTGCCACGTGACTATAAAAATGGAAATGCAGAACCAACAGACCACTTACATTCACACAAGTGCCGTCCGTGGGCACGTGACTTCTGTCCTCAACAAACTGTAGATTTATTTCAATGTCTTGACATGGCAGAGCTTGGCTGGGGATGCCAAATCCTCAGGCTTTTCAGGTTTCGGGCCAAAGACAATTTAGGGCCGATGCCACTAGGGCAAGACTTTCGGAGTTTCAATCCCAAATGATTTGACGCTGGCCTCCTTGATTCAGGTAACTTTTAGTGCAGCTCTCACACCACTAATATGTACTGTGAAGGAATCTAAACATATTTGTGCTAATGTAATGAGAAAAAAGTAATAATAATAATAAGTAATGTTTTGATCCAGCTTTAAAGTTTGCCAAATACTTTATATCTATTACCTCATTGTAAGAAGGTCTCACCTTCTGCTCTACATGGCATCATGGAAACCAACAGAATTTGGATTCCTGTTCCTCAGATTTGTGACTGGACAAAGCACTTCCTTTCTCATCCTCACTTTCCTCTCCTGTAAAAGGGAGCTGATAATACCTGTCACAGGATTGTTGTGAGAATCAAATGAAATCCTGTATGAAAAATGCTACTGAAATATAAACTGTCATGATTAAAGTCAACAGACTACATTTATGAGTGTACTTACAGATTTAGAGGCAGAAGGCACCTAAGAGGTCATCAGGTCCAACCTGTCTCATGTTTCAGGTGAGGAAACTGAGCCCCAGAGATGAAGTGACTTATTCAAAGTCAAAACAGACAGTAAGTGACCGATGGGATTTGAATTCAGGATGGCTGATCCAATAGTCTTTGCCTTAGTACCATGCTTATCCACCTTACAAACAATACAATACAAAACAATATAAACTATATAAAAGACAAATACTATTATTATTGATATTACTATAATATTAGAAGCTATTGCAGCATTAGAAGAACCTGGGTTCAAGTCCTTACTCTGACACACACTGGCTATGTAACTCAGCCCCAGTATTGACAGCTATAAATCAGAGATGATATTTGCTATTTCTCCCTCTCACAGGCATTACTTTCTAGCACAAAAACTTTTCTGATCCTGCCCCCGCCCAGATGCTTAATGTCATACTTTATTATGTATTTTTATATTCATTCTGTATATGCTTATGTATGAACATCTTAACTCCCCGGATGGAATGCAAGCTCATTAAAAATAGTAGGGAAGGGATCCCAAGCCCCTGCAAAGGTTTGGCAGAAAATAAATACTGATGGATTGACCCTTGGCAAACCACTGCACCTCCTCCAAAATTATAACTTGCAGATCTGCATACAAGAAAGGAGTTTGGGTCACCAATGAAACGACAGGCATTGACCCCCTCCCAGTTAATAAAAACAATTAAAAAAATAAGATGAAGAGGCTTTCAGTTGGTTATAAAAGATGAGTTTACGGTTCGTTATGTTTATCTAATCAGAGAAGCATTTACTTTAACTACTTGCATAAATTTACTGAAGAGGTGTCTTCATACAGCCAGTATGACCCAAACCAGATTAAAATGTAATTGGGAAATAGTGAACAAAATAAGTAAGAATACTACAAAACAAAGTTGCACTTTAAAATGAAGAGAACATGTGGCTTACAGGGATTCTTATGCATAAATTAGCAGCCCCCAATCCTATTTGAGTTTGACATCACTTGTGTATTAAATACAAAAATAATAATAGCAGGCTGGAAACTCGTCCCAGAATCTTTGCTATCCACAATCCATTAAAAAATATGAGAATAAGTGAAAAAGCATTTATTAAGTGCTTATTGTGTACCCTGTAAAATGCTAGGCTCTTGGGACATAGATGCAAAAAATGAAAAATGAGCCCTCCCCTCAAGGGACTTACATTCTTTCGGGGGAGCCACGTTCATCCCTAAAAATAAAATAAATCCAAGACAGTTAAGTACGGCGCTGAGCACCAGGGATACAGATACAAGAATGCTGACAGCCCCTGCCCTCAAGGAGCTTACTCTGTAAGTGGGGGAGGGGCACTAATGGTTAGGAGAGTTCCAAGGCGGGTGAGTGAGGCCGCGGGGAAGCAGACCTTCGCAGGCAACAAATAAACATAATAGTAATGATGATGATGATGATGATGATGATGATGATGATGGTCCATCCAAGTCCATCCCGCAGGGAGAGCGTGCACGCGCACACACACCCACACACCCACCCCCTCCCCTGGATCCCGAGCGGGGCGGGGCCTGGGGGAGGGGGGCGGGATGTCGAGGGCCGGAGGGAGGGGCCGAGGAGCAGGAGGAGGCCGACAGCTCTGACGTAAGTGACACGAGGCGTGGCCTCGACCGCGTTCCCACGCTCGCCCCGCCCCTCCCGCGACCTCTCCTCTCCTGGCCCCGCCCCCCCACCTCCGCCGCGCGCGAGGCACCCGGAAGTCGCGTGTCAGGAAAGGGGGAGGGGCGGCCGCCGGCGGTGGATGGCGGGAGGTCTTCGCCCAAGCGCCCGCGGAAAAGCAATCATCCCGCTGCGGGAGCGGCTGAGGGCTTGTGGTCGCCGGTCCGCGCTCCCGCCAGGGCCGCGGCGAGGCCCGCGAAGGCTGGCACCACAGCGAGTCGGCGGTCGCCCCCGCCGGAGTCCCGGCTGCGCCGCTGGCCGGGAGGCGCGTGAAGCGGGCGGGGAAGATGGCAGCAGACAAGGCCGCAGGTGAGGAGGGCTCGGCCCGGCGCCCTCGGACGCGCGCGCGCGGCGGAGGGATATAAGTTTCCCGGTCCAGTGGCGGTGAAGTGAACGCGCATGCGCAGGGGAAAGACGGATCAATGCGCGGCGAGGAAGCTGCGGGCGCATGCGCAGTATCTCCAGCCCCGGGCGCGGCGCTGCTGCTGCCCTCCATCTCCTCTCTCTGCCTCGTGCGGGTCCGGGTCTGCGCCCCCAGCTTTGCCCTTTTTTACCTCCTTGGTGACCCCGCCGAAGCTCCTTCCCCCCTCTGGGTCTCAGGTTTCCCCTCTGTAGTCGCCATGCTGCTGTGACCTTGGGGTGCGGAGGCCTCTGTGGCCCCTCGTCCTCGTTCTGGGCAGTGTTGGGGAGGTGGGCGGCGGGGCTGCACCCCGGGGCTCGGCGGCAGCCTCACTGTCTGTCTGGGCTTGGACTCAGTTTCCTCTTGTGTGAAATGAAGAGGGGGGCCCCCGAAGGTCAGTGCCACAGTACTTTAAGTCATAGCGATGCCTCCTCAGTTCATCGCTTCCCAGGCTTTGGAGCGCGATCCAGTCCCCTCCGACTTCTCCTTCCGAAGGCTGCCTCTGTTAAGCTCCCACTGTGTGCCAGGCACCAGGCCCTTGTCACTCCTCATCTCACATGGCTGGCCACACACCCCCGTCCAATGCGATCAAAAGGACCTGGTCATTCACTCTCAGGAGGAATCGAACGAAGCATCTGCCAAACACTGAACTGTGTGCTGAGCGCCTTTTGGTCCAAATAGAAAAGTAGGACACTCCCCGCTGGACACGGTGTGCCCCACACCTGCAGGGCCCTCCTTCCCATCCTCACCTTTATGTCCCAGCGCCCATGTCACCTCTGCCATGGAGCCCTTCCCCATCCACCACCCGTGGTAGTGGCCTCTCCTAGTACTTTGGTTTAATAACTAATACACTCACCGTGCAGTATTTTGTATAATAGTTGTCCCTGTTTGGTTCTTCCATCAACAAGCATTTATTAAACACCTGTTATGGGCCCTGGGGCTTCGCATGCAAAGATTGAAACAATCCCTACTTGCCAGGAGTGTGTCTTCTAATGGCAAGGATGACTGGTACCTGCAGCATAAATGTGAAAAGAGAATAAGTACCTGCTAGTTAGATGCGGGGTAATTTGGGAGGAAGAACCCTAGCAGGTTGGGAGGTGGTGCTCAGGCTTGAGCTGGAGGTTAAGAGGGGAGTGCATTCCAAGCCTGGGAGATGGTTGGTCTGAGTCCAGAGATAACAGTGTTTGGGACAGTGTGTGACACTGGATTGCAGTGTGGAGTGGGAAGTTAACATTCAGTGAGACTGGAAAGATAGGTTGGGTCAGCTTGTGAAGGACTCTAAAGGCTAAATGGAGGAGTTGATCTTTAAACCTAGAGGCAATCCCCACCAGAATCTGAGTGGGGAATGACATGCTCAGAACTGCATTTAAGGAAACTCCCTTGGGCAGCAGGGTCTCCAATGGCCTGGACTGGGTTGCAGTAATCTGGATTAAGGGATCTGAACTCATAATCTAAGGCTTTTTTTTTTTAACAACTTGCAATATAATTGTAACTTGCAGTATTATTGTAAGTTTTATTTTTGGCATTGAAAAATATTTTTTCTGAGAAGGATCCATAGGCTTCACCAGGTTGCCAAAGACGTCCATGACCCAAAAAAGACAAACAGAAATAAGGTCCTAAACTAAGGTGGTGGCTGTGAGCAAAGAGAAGGGGCTGCAGATGGTATGGCATTCGTGGAAGTGACATGAGGTGAGAAGAGGAAGGCAATGCTGAGTTTGGAAGACTGTAAGAATCAGTCAGTCAAGAAGGGTGGTGCTTTTCACAGCTACAGGAATATCTGGAAGAAGAAGGGATGCATTGGGGGGAAATGAGAGACATTGAGATTGAGATGCCTGGAATGTCCAATTTGAAGTAGGCAGTTGATGATATGGAATTGAACTTCATTGGGGGCTGGGGCTGATTATAGAGATTTGAGTTACTTGCATAGAGATGATGATTGAACCATGTGACTTGATAGGGTTTCCAGGAGTGTAGAGACCAAAGAGGGCCTGGGACAGAACTTTGGAGAATGCTCACAGGTAGCATGGTGTGGATGAGGAGCCAGCCAAGGAGACTGAGAAGGAGCAGTCAGACAGGAGAGAGTATCTGGGAGGAGCTGGTGATTGGCAGTGTCAGATGCAGGTTGAGAAGGATGAGGACTGAAAAAAGATGCACATATTTGGTAACTAAGAGATCATTGGTAACTTTATAGAGATAGTAGCTTAAATTCAGACTGTAGAGGGTGAGAGGAGAAGAGGGAGAAGTAGAGACAGGGAGAGTTTTTTTTTCCCCAGAGTTGAGCTGGGAAGAGAAGATGTATAGGACAATAGGTAGCGTGGATTGGAGGTTCTAGTGAATGCGTTTGTTTTTAAGTTTTGGAAGACTTGGTCATATTTGAAGTCAGTTGAAAGTAATCAGTAAAGTAGGCAGAGGTTGAAGATTTGAGAGAGGACAATGGAGGTTGTCATCTGCAGGAGGTGATGAGAGGAGGGGACCGAGAGCACGTGCAAGTAGAGAGGTGGTACTGAACTCAGCTTTCTCCTGACTCCAGGGAATCCTTTCCTGTTGAGTGCCATAGGATGAAATCATTGCGTTGTACCACTGAGCATGCTTCATTAACAGTCATTAAACAGTGCTGCTGTTCAGGTGATTAAAAAAAGCATGTGTCAGCCGGGTGAGCACCTTTTCTATGGCAATAAGGGTAACCTTGAGTTGTTTCTGAAGTGTCTTGGTATGAAAAGTTTCTTTTCATGAAAGTATGATCCATTTGAAGCAGTAGACTGGCTAGGGCCTTAAAATTCTTTTTTTCTCTGAAATTCTTTTTTTCTTGAGCATTATGGTTACTTAGCTGTATTTTGACAAGTGAATTTAACTTGTTCGGAACACTAGAGTCCAGTGGGGCTTATCCACCAATCAGATTTGAATTGTTAACATTCTGTGTTTGAATATACCACTCTGTACTTTCTGTTAACTGGCTTTTTCATTTGATATACTAATGAAGATTTGGTTCCACTTTCTTTAGAGAGAGAGAGAATTTTGGGGGTCAACTTGACCAGTTTAAAGAATTTTGAAGATGTAATGAATTCTTTTTTTTTTTTCATGTGGCTTAGGCATGAAAGGAATTGTTTTGTCAAAGATGAAATCCATTAGCTCAAAGAGTATCAAGCCTTGGGAGACCCAGAGGTCTGTGTGTCTAAAGGATAAACCCTTTTTATTAGATCAAAGTGGAAAAGGTGCCCAGGCTATGAATAAACAATCATTTACTATTTCAATTGGCAATGGTGATTTCTTTTGGAGAAATAAAGATGAATTGTGGAATTGGATGCAGACTCACTCTGGTAAGCCTTTGTTAGACTTTTAAAAACTTTTAAAAACTAATGGTGTTTGGTCTTAGAGTTAAAGAAACTGAGTCAAGCACTGTTTGTGCTCATGTCAGTGTTATTCCCTGAGTCCGTTTCTTCCTAATGTATTTAGAAGTGGGTCTGTCTGAGCAGAAAGGGAAAGAGGCTACTCTGCCCATGTGGGCAGCCCTTCAGCTCATTTTGCACTGAGATCTGGTCCTCAGTTTTTGTATACTTTGGTTTCCACATAGTTACTAACCCTGATGCTTTTCTGTCTAGGAAAGTGACACATCACATTAATAAAAGGGAAAGTAATAACAGTGGGAAGATTTCTAGGAGGGGAGATAGGTGGGCATGGACACATAGGCCCTGGAGGATTATGATAGCAACAGCCACATGAAATACCATTGGACTCTATTGTCTTCCTAGAAAGACGAGGATCACCCATCTGGGTTGGAACTTTTGTCCTGTTTAACTGAGTAAAAGTCTCTTGAGGAGGTAGAGAGTTAAACTCTATCCTTCTTCAATAAATTTATTGGGAGTATCCCAGTGGGGTTCTTAGAGTGGGGTGCTCTGAGAACTGGACAGCATGAATCTCATTTAATCATGTCATCTGATTATGAGTTGATATTTATTGGGATTAACTGAGGTAACACTAACATGATCCCAAATTCAACAAATATTTATTGTCTACTCTGTGCAGAGCCTTGTGCTATCTGTTGGAGGAGAAAAGAAGTTGAGATAAGATATCTTTACTCTTTTGGAGTTTAGAGTTAAGTAGGTCAGTCAGTAGGCATTTATTAAGCACCTGCTTTGCCAGGCACTGTCGTATATAACACATACATGATAATTGACATCAAGATTCATCAAGTACTTTCAATACGTTGTTTCATTTGAGCCTCACACAAGCCTATGAGGCTGGAGTTACTGGTATTGTTAGCCTCATTTTACAAATAAAATTTTATTTAAAAAATTTTTTAAAATCCTATTTTATTTTATTTTCAGTTCCTAATTCTCTTCTCATCTCTACCTCCCCCACCCATGGTGAAAGCAAGAAAACAAAATCCGTTACAAACATAGATAGTCTAGCAAAACAAATTCCAGCATTAAGCCATGTCCCCCAAAAAAAGATGCTTCAATCTGCCCTCTGAGTCCATCAGTTCTCTATTGAACTGGGTAGCATGTTTCATCATGAGCCTGGGAAATCTAAAAAGACAAGGATGTGCATAGAAGTACATGTCGGATAGTTAAAGCTTCATTCTTAATCAACATGATTGGCAAACAAATGATCAAAAACAGAGTGTATGATGAAATGCTTTCTCTCTTACATTATACCTTATATCCTCTCTTTGCCATGATGTAGTGGTAACCCTGGGTCCCCGACATGTTGCCAAGAGAGCGTAAGTTCCTGCTGCTCTTTCTAAGTTGGAGAGGCTTCAAGGACTAGGGTGGGGTGGGGGAGAGGGGGTGTCCTTTCTCTGAGAACTTCCCAGCTTTGCCAGATTTTAAGAGACTCATCACCGAATATTGACTCCTGGGGGAGTTTTTTCTTTTGTGGCTGAAATAATTTGTGAAGATATATATGTTAAGGTGTGGGAAAAGTTTTCAGTGATGCAATAGTGTGTCTTTGAAGTATGAAGTACATACATTCAATGTATGAGGGAGCTGGAGGTTTGGTGTATATGTTGGAGTATGGGGAGATGGCCAAGGAACCTAGAGTTAGGGTGCACGTGTGTGTGACCACTGGGCAATGGGGGTCATAGAGGGGAAGTTTCACCATCATTTCTCTCCCGGTCTTTTTAGTATTATTAATGTGATAGTGAGGTTTCCTTCAGCTGAAGGGACTGCAGGAGTTTAAGGGGGCGAAAGAAGCCAGGTGGGGTGATACTTGCATATAAGCTGTTTTACTGAGAGAGTACCATTGTTGGGCCATTTAAAAGCTAAAAGGTAACAGGTATTTTTCTGGGTTTTAAAAACTATTAAATTTTTCCCCATGAAGTTTCTAGGCTCTTACAGAATCTTAAGTTGAAAGGGGTTTTAGAGGCCTCGTATTCCAAATCCATTCCCCACCCCCAGCCTTTGCTTGAAGACCTCTACCCAGTACCAGGAAAGGCCCCACCTCCTGAGGCAGCATCTCCTGCTTCTGGCTGACTGGGGTTTAGGCAAGCCTGAATCTGCCTCTCTGCCAGTTCTATTCATTGTCACCAGTTATTAGCATCAAGCAGAATAAGTCTGAGTCTTCTGTGACATGACAGCCCTTCAGATCCATGAGGGCAAGGCAGCGCTCCAGTTCCTCCTAAGTCTTATCTTCTCCAGGCTCAATCGTGCCAGGCCCTGAAGTTGATCTGCCTGGGCTGTCGTCTCTCTTTGCTCGACTTTCTTTTCAACATATCAGTGTGCTTCCTGAAATATGGCACCCAGAACTGAACACAGCACTCCAGATAGGATCCGAGAGAGCATTGCACTGCAGACCTCTCCTGCCCCTCGTCCTTGACTTAGGTCTCTCTTAATGCAGCCTGAGATCACGTTGGCTCCATATCGTACTGGTAACTCATTTTGAGCTTGTAGTCCACTAAAATTTCCGGGTCTTTTTCAGATGAACTTGTTTCTAGACATGCCTCCCCCATCTTGTGCTCCTGAAGTTGATATTTTTGAACGTAAATGTAAGACTTTATGTTTGTCCCTATTAAATTTTGTCTTATTAAATTCCATTCAGCGTTTTAGCTTGTCAAGAGTTATTGGGTCCTGACTCTATCATCTCTGTTGGCTGTTCTTCACAACTTTGTGTCATCTGCAAGTTTGATAAGCATGCCATCTATGCATTTATCCAAATTATTAATAAAAATGTTAAATTGCACAGGGCCAAAGACAGATCCTGGGGCACTCCACTAAAGACCTCCTTCCAACATCTAGCCATTAATGACCCATTGTGTCCAGCCGCTCAGCCAGTTCCAAATCCACGTAAGTGTATTGTTGTCTAACCCACACGTCTCCATCTTGTCCAGAAGAATAACATAAGAGAGTTTGTCAAGTTCATTGCTGAAATCTAGATAAGATATATCAAGAGATCTACTGGTCTAGTAACCCTGTTCCCTCCAAAAAAAGGAGTTAAGGTTTAGTTTGACATGACCAGTTCTTGGTAAAGCCGTGTTGGGTCTTCGTGCTCGCCATTTTCTTTTCTGGTTGTTTGTGAACTATGTCTTTAAGAACGTGTACTGGAATTTTGCTCAACATCAAAGTTGAGCTCAGGGGCCTTTAGTTTACAGGTTCTGCTCCCTTTAAAAAAAATTCTGTACAACATTTGCTCTTCTCCAGCCTTGCAGTAATTCTGTTCTCCATGATCTTTTGTTTTTTAAGGTTTTTTTTCTCCTGGTAAATGTATAGATTTATTATATTTTCTGTGAAATAAGACTCGAGTTGACATAAGTCTCCCCATGTTTCTCTAAATTCTTTATAGTTGCCATTTCTTACACTGTGGTGATGTTCCCATTATTTTCTCTCCCACCCCTGTTACAAACCTGTATCATCAAGCAAAACAAATTCCTGAATTGGCCACATCCAAAAAAAGGTTCAGTTTATACTTTGAGTCCCATTATCTCTCTGTTGAGAAATGGGCTTCATCGTGAGTCTTCTGGAATTGTGGTCAGTCACTCTTGTTGATCAGAGGTCCTATGTCTTCCAAAGTTGTTTGTCTTTATAATACTGTGTCATTGTATAAACTGTTCTCCAGGTTCCTCCCACCTTAATCAGCATCATACAAGTCTTCCCAGGTTTTTCTGAAACCATCTGCTTCATTATTTTTTAGAGTACAATAATATTGCATCACATTTATATACCGTAATTTGTTCAGCCATTCTGTAGTTGGTGGACACCCTCTCAGTTTCCAGTTCTTTGCTACCACAAAAAGAGCTGCTAATAATATTTTTGTACATCCTTAGAGTCTATTTTGCTTAGAACTCATCTGTTCTTTAATCTGTTCTCCCTCTCATTCCCCCTTCTCTCTTTTCCCCTTTCTTTCCAGTTTGCCCATTAAGTGAAACATTTCTGAACCCATTGCTGTATGTGTATTTTTTCCTTCTTTGACTGGTTCAGAAGAAAATGAGATTGAATTATCAACCATTTTTTCTACTCCTTCTTCCTTTTTTATATAGACTTTTACTTTCTTACACCCACCATATGAGATAATTTTCTTCATTTTTCCTATCCACCCATTGTATTCTTTTTTCCCTCCCTTTCTGTTCAAGACCATCAATATCACAAAATAGCTCCCAGACCCTCTGGTGATGTTAAAGTTCTTAGGAGTCACATGTATCATCTCCCTGTATTAGGCTGCAAAGAGTTTATCCTTGTTTTTATGTTACTTTTGATTCCTGTGTTTGTACTTTAAAGTTTTTATACAGCTTTGGCCTTTTCATGAGGAATGCTTGGAAGTCTTCTTTTTCATTAAAAGTTCCTTTTTCCTTCTTCAGGATTATTCTCAGTGTAGCTGATGAGGTTATTCTTGGTGGTAAGTCTATATCCTTTGCCTTCTAGAACATCGTATTACAAGTTCTCTGCTCCTTTATAGTGGTGACTGCTAAGTAATGTGTGGTTCTGTAACTGTTGGTACTGGAATTCTTTCTTTCTGGATGCTTTCAGTATTCTTTGACCTGGAAGCTTGGGGTTTTAGCTACAGTGTTCCCGGGAGTTTTCATTTTGGGCTTTTCTTTCAGGATGTGACTGGTAGATTCTTTCTAGGTGGTTTTCTTTTATGGTTTCTTAAAATGTGATGTGTAGACTATTTTTTTTTTGTCACGGATTTTAGGTAATCCAGTGATTCTCAAGCAATCTCTCCTTGATGTGTTTTTCAGGGCAGTTTTTGCAATGAGATCGTTTAAGTTTTCTTTCTTTTCTTTTTTTTTTTCAAATTATCCAATCTTCTGACTTTGTTTTAATATTTCCTCTTGTGTCGTGGAGTCATTATCTTCTATATGGTTTATTCTAAGTTTTAGGGAGTTTGTTGCTTGGCTGAGTTTTTCTTCCTCTGATGCCAAGTTTTCAGTTCCCTTTCCAGTTCTTTCTTCCATAGCTTTTATTTCTTTTCCATTTTTTTCCTCTAGCACTATCATTTCACTTATAGAAACATTTTAAAACTTAAAAAAAAGCAAAACACCTCTGCCTTCCTCTCTTCTAGGAATTCTAGTTAAACATGTGCCCAAGTTTATTTTTCTTTGACCCTTTTCTTGTAAATGCCTTAGGGTCATTTTCTACTTCTGGGTTTGTTTCTTGAACGTTCCTGTCCCCACAATAATTCTTTATGGTAGGGTTCTTTTTTTGTTTGCTCATTCTTTCAACATACGTCCTGACTTTAACCTTGATGTTGGGGCTGGCCTCTGTGCACTTCTGGAAGGAATGTCCTTTTGCTGCTTTCTTACTGTAATGGGTCTTGTTTATTCCAGGACCTCAAGGATAGCTCGTGATGAGAACTTACAAACTCTCAGTGATTCCAGAGTGATCTGATCCAGAGCAGAATCCAGTTTTTGCCCTTTTCATCTTAATTCTGCAAGTTCCTGAGCAACTGGCCTCTGGGCTTGCCCTGTTTGGAGTTCCAGTAGACTGCTGCTGGACTTGGCCCCTACCAGCTGATTGGAAAGCTCTGCTGTTTCAGAGGGACAGAATTGCAGGCTCCTCTTTGGTCTGACATCCGTGCCCTGGTTATTTCTCTGTAGGCTTCAGACTGGGCTGGAGGCTGGAAGTGAGACCCTGCTCTTCTCCTTACTAGGTGACTGCTCACCCTGAAATGCCATCATGTAGGTATAGATTCCTTCCTCAGTCAGCCCTGGATCTGTGACCTAGAACTGGGCGGTGAGCCACAAAGCCGCACCTAGTCTGTGCTCGGGCCCCCTCAATGCTGGCGTTGCGATCTGTCTTTGCCCCTGGGTGCAGCCTTGTCTCCAAAGTCTGAAGACCCCTGCCCCCTTGTGACAAGCTGAGCTGGAAGAACAACTCCTCGCTGTTACTTTTGCTTGGATTTCACCACTGGGCCTTGGTCTGGTGCATTTTCTAGATCTGTTTGAAGGAGTCGTGGGGTAGGTCTTGACTCTACTTCTTCCTCTGGGGCTGCCATCTTGTCTCTACCCCATGTGCGTGATCCTTCAGAAGTCACTGAGAGCAGCTTAGCAGCTACATCTTCAGTTCTTTAGGTTCCTGGGCCTAGTGACAGCGAGGGGATTTCTCACTGTCTTTCTGTTATCTTGAATTGCAGCTCCTTCTTGGCCATTTCTGTCTGTCCTTTCCAACCCAGAGGTCATTCTCTCTGTCAGAGAACACAGAAGCAAAAGAATTAAATAGTTCAATCTCTGCCTTGGTGTATGCTGTCATCCATTCGTGGGGAAGGAGCAGGCCCAGCCCTTCTCTGACCCTCTCTTCCATAATTCATAAATAAATCCCTCGGCCACCTTCATCAGCATTCCTCACCAGCCTTACGTTCCAAGCTGTTAACCTGTTTGCTTACCTGCCCTGTGCCTATTTTCTAGAACTGTCTTTTTAGAAACAAAAATCCTCGAATTTCCGGTCAATACGAATTAGCCTCCTCAGACTTCCGCTTTTCTTCATCTAATAGTATCTTCTTGTCTCCAGAACGTCATTCTTGAAAGTCTCTCATTCTGGCTGGGTTGATTTCTTCTGGAGAATCTGTGGGATCCTGCTTATCCTTTTCTATTCCCTTTGAAATCTGCTCTCCCAAGATCTGGGATGTTGGACTGTGCTTGCCTTTGCTCTCCACAGTCTCAAAATCTACAGAAATGCTGTCTCTCTGCCGGCTCCCATCATTTCTCTGGTTTAACAGCTACCTCTTCCTTGTTGGTCAGGATGTTGAATAAATGACCCTTTCCTCTTGTTGCTTCCACAACTTTTGGAAGAGTGAATGAAGCTTTTTTTCCCACATTGGGACTAATTTAATAAACTTTTCCTCTATGTAGACATGAAAGAGAAGCCTGTTCTTTCGTTTTAACTTCCCATATGGTAAGTAGAATGACCTGTTTGTGAAACCACTCTGGTTGTAAGCCAGGTGATTTTTCTATAGGCCAGATCATCTTCAAATAAGATTTTTTAGAACACAGCTTACATGAGATAGCATGAGGTTATACCTGAGACTATCAGAGTGAGGAGAAGTTTCGAGGTGGTCTGGCCGTGGAACAAAATGTGAATCATATGTGACCTCTCAGCTTTCTCCTTTTGTTGGATCTCTGTCTTCATCACTTGCTAACAGTGTTGGTCCCCCAAGCCTGTCTCCTGGATCCTCTTTTCCTCTCCCTCTATGCTGTTTGACTTGCTGTGGCTGCCATTGAGGGTGGGGCCTGTCTCGTGTCTTTCTTTGTAATCCTTGTGCTTAGCACAGTGCGTAGCACATAGTAGGTGTTTAATAAATGCCAGTTGACTTGACTAGCTTTTTAAAAGTATATTTTACTCTTATTGGAATCTGAAAAACCACACATCAATGCAAATGTTTTAAATAGTGACCCAAATAGTGATTTACTCAAACAAAAATAGTGCTTGGTTTTTCTTTTTTTGAAGTAGAAAAGAGGGATTGGGTAGGATAAATGGTCTACTCCAAAGTAACATGCAAGCCAAAAATAATGAAAACTGCTATGCAGCAGTATTTTCTAGAGGATTTATTCTCTTATTCTTTACTAAATTAGCATTGAAAAAGAGCAGGTTAGCAAAGCCACTGGAGCAGCTTGACTTGAACTTTGCTGCTGACACAGTGAGTTCTCAAAAACATGGTATAACTTCTCTCCTGTATCTTGAAACTTCAGACTCTCTGTGAGGGGCATTATCATTCCTTTCATTTGACCCACTCATTTTACAGGTAAGCAAACTGAGGCCCAGGAGAGTTCAAAGTGGCACGCCCATCATTCATTCTTCATTCTGCAGGAACATTCCTGCCCAGGGCTTTGTTCACAGCCCCATCCTGCTTCTCTTCTGCAAAATGGGAATGAGGCTGGAACCAAATGATGATTTGCTAACTGAGTGGGAATATCACTGAATCTGGAGGCTGATAATAAAGACCATTCCTCCCTCAGGGAGTTTATTGGCTATGGGATTACCACTTGTTTGCCGGGCATTTCTCCATGGATGTTGTAAGTTCATCTCAAATTCTCTTTGTAAAAAGATGTCATTCCCAAAACCCAGGACATAACCTGTTTTGTCTCTGCCTTATCTATCTGGCATGGCCATTACTGTCTGTCCCATAGACTCGGCCTCTATCTGCCAGTCTGTTTCTCATCTCCTTTTCTCTCCATCCATCCCTTCACACAGCTTCCAAAGTCATTGTCCCTGTGGAATCAGTGCCTCACTGATGCATCAAGACGCCCACAAACTTTTCATCCTGGCTGGCTGCAGGCAACATTTCCAGACCTCTTTCGTGGACCTTGTGTTCCAGTCAGACCAGCCTACTAACTGTTCCCCAGGCTGAGTATTCTGTCTCCTTCCTGTCTCCCTCCTGAGTAACCTCTCTGTCCTGGAATCCTGAGCTTTTTTCAAGGCTCATGGTCAGGGCCAGGGGGAGCATCTCCCACAGGAAGCCCTTCCTGATACCCTCCCTCCCCCTGCCCCATATTAGTTCTGTCTCCCTCCCTGTCCTGCATGTTGACTTGGAAAACCACAAATTAACTTTATCATTGTTGCATTCTATTTTTATTCTGTTAAATATTTCTGTGTTACATTTAAATCAGGTCTGGGACAAGTTTGACCCCTCTGCCCTAGTAAACTGTAAACTACTTGAAGAAGAAGAAGAAGACTGGTTTCATCTTTGATTTTGTATCCCTAGAACTTAGCACTGGATGCTTTGTTCGGAGTAGGTGCTTAAAAGATGTTTGTTGACCTGAATTGAGAATTGTGTAAAAGACACCCAGTTCGTAAATGTGGTCATCTTTACATGAATCACAGTGGGTGCTGTAATTCATTGCCTTTGACTTGAAATTAGACTCTCACTTTCCTTTCTTTTAAAACAACATTGCCAGACGCACATAGTAGTACACATCTGCTATCCCAGCTACTAGGGAAACTGAGGCTGGTGGAGCTCTGAGTTGGGGGGGCAGGGCGAAGCAGTGTTGATTAGGTATACGCAACAAGGTCTGCATTCATGTGGCAAGCCTGGGGAGGGGGAGCGATGCCAGGGTGCATAAGGTGGTGTAGACCCACCTAGGTTAGAAATGGAGCAGGTTGAAGCTCCCAGGTTGGTTGATTTGTATGTAATGGGATCAGCATGTGATAGATCTGGCTGTATTCCAGCCCGGGTGAGAGAGGGAAACCCCATCTTTTAAAAAATAAAGGCTAAAAACATTACTAACAGCTCTAGTGGTTTATAAATAGTAGTTAATAATGGGGTGCTTTACTTTTTTACAAAATACTTGACATGAATTAGGGGCAGCTAGGTGGCCCAGAGTATAAACCCCAGTCAGGAAGACCTGAATTCAGATTCTGCCTCAGACACTCACTAGCTGTGTGACCCAGGGCACCTTGGTTACTTATCTGCTGTCTGCCTTAGTTTCCTCATCTGTAAGATAGGGATGATAATAATAGCACCTACATCTCAGGGTTGTATTGAGGATCAAATGAGGTAATCATTGTAAATTACTTAGCCCAGTGCCTGGCACATAGTAAGCAATACATAAATGTTACCTGCTATCATTACTATTAATATCTCATTGCTTACAACAGCTCCATGTGACTTATGCAGGTCGTCTGTCCAGTACTCTGTCCACAATCCTGTCTTTCCTCCCCTCATTTTCCTTATGCTACTTTCCCAGCCATATTGAAGGATTATTAAGCATAGAGAATCTTGGTCTTCACTTGTAAAATGAAGATGTCAGTCTAGAAGGTCCCTGCCATCCCCAGCTCTGACTCTGTGAATAGAGCCCAGAAAGTGAGTGTTTCGGGGATGAATTGACGGTCACCGTTTGATGCTACAGTCATTAGCGATGCTAAAAGGGACGCCCTAAGACTGCTCTCCTCTTTATCGGTGAAGCCAGCAGCTTCCCCGAGTCTGTTCTTTCTCAGCCTTTGAGGTGGTTTCCCTGACTCATTTGCCTGCTCCTCGTTAATGCCCTTTTAAGATTTTTGTTGACGGTCTTGAATGTCATTGTCACTTCCCAGATGACAAACGAGTACCATCAAAACAAGCCAACACATGGTCCACGTCTAAGACTGTATGTCTTATTGTACGCTTGTTGTCTGTCCTCTCTGCTGATGAAGTCCAGACCGTCCGTGAAGTTATGATTAGTTATTTGCATTAATCAGAGTTCTGACGTCTTTCATTGTTTGTCTTTCTGTTTCCTGGTCACGCTTCTTTATGTTTTCCTGGTTGTTCTCTGTTAGTTCTGCTTGCTTCATTCTGTATTCACCCCGTTTCTCAGAATTCTTTATATTCATTTTTTCTAAGATGGTTCGGTAAATTCCATTGCTGTGGTAGATTTCTTTCCTGTGTGTGTACCCTTGGACTTCATCCTGGGCCCTTTTTTTTCCATATATTGGTGATTTCATCAGCTCCTTTAGGTGTACCTATAATCTCTATGCAGATGACTCCCAAATCCAGCCCTTGTCCAACTCTTTTGAGTTCCAGTCTCGTATTCCAACTGATTGGTGATCAGTCAGTCAGTATGCATTTATTAAGTGCCTACTATGTGCAGGCACCTGTGCTAAGTAGTGGGGATACAAAAAGAGGCAAATAATAGCCCCTGCCTGAAGGACTATTAATCTGATGGAGAAGACAACAACCCAATCTATACAAACAAGTTACATGTGGGATAATGGGAAATAGTAAGAGAGGGAAGGCACTAGCATGAAGGGGTTGGGAAAGACTTCCTGTAAAAGATGAGATTTTAGTTGGAACTTTAAGAAGCCAGGAGGCAGCATGCAGAGGTGAACGTTCCAGGCCTTGTCATGTTCCCTGAGATATTCCCTAGGGACCCCAGACTGAGCAAGAACAAATAACTCATAGCTTTCTCTTAAGCCTACTCCTAATCCTTCCCTATCTATTTATTTACTTACTTACTTACTTATTTATTTATTGGGTTAGGCAGTGGGGTCAAGTGACTTGCCCAGGGTCACACAGCTAGTAAGTGTTATGTGTCTGAGGCTGAATTTGAACTCAGGTCCTCCTGAATCCAGGGCTGGTACTCTTATCTACTGCGCCACCTAGCTGCCCCAACCCTTCCCTATTTCTGCTGAGGGCACCACCTTCTAGTTGCCTAGGTCTGTGTTCTTAGAATCATTCTTTTTTTAATTTTCAGCATTCACTTTGATAAGATTTTGATTTCCCCTCCCTCCCCAAAACAGAATACAATCTGATACAGGCTCTACATGTACAATCGTGTTAAACATATTTCCACATTAGTCATGTTGTGAAAGAAGAATCAGAACAAAAAGGAAAAACCATGAGGAAGAACAGAAAGAGAGAACATGGTATGCTTTGACCTACATTCAGGCTCCATAGTTCTTTCTCTGGAGGTGGATAGCATTTTCCCTCTTGAGTCTTTTGGAATTGTTTTAGATCATTGCGTTGCTGAGAATAGCTAATCCTATCAAAGTTGATCATTGCGCAGTGTGACTGTTACTGTGTGCAATGTTCTGGTTCTGCTCATTTTCACTCAGCATCAGTTATGCAAGTCTTTCCAGGTTTTTCTGAAATCCACCTGCTCATCATTTCTTTCTTTCTTTTTTAAAAATGATTTATTTATTTATGTATAGTTTTCCACGTTCACTTCCGTAACATTTTGACTTCTAAATTTTCTTCCCCTCCCCAAGACAGCATGCAATCTGATGTAGGGTATACATATACATTCATATTAAACATGTTTTCACATTAGTCATGTTGTAAAGAAGAATAAGAGCCAATAGGAGAAACCATGAGAAAGAAGAAACAAAAAGGAGAGAGCAAATACTATTCTTCAATCTGCATTCAGACTCCATAGTTCTTTCTCTGGAGGTGAATAGCATTTTCCATCTTGAGTCTTTTGGAATTGTCTTGGATCGTTGCATTACTGAGAAGAGCTGAGTCTATCAAAGTTGGTTATTGCACAGTGTTGCTGTTAACTGTGTACAACTTTGTCTTGGTTCTGCTCGCTTCACTCAGCATCAGTCCATACAAGTCTTTCCAGGGTTTTCTGAAGTCCGCCTGCTCATCATTTCTTACAGCACAATAGTATTCCATTACATTCATATACCATAACTTGTTCAGCCATTCTCCAGTTGGTGGGCATCCCCTCAATTTCCAGTTCTTTGCCACCACAAAAAGAGGTGCTAATACATATTTTTGTACATGTGGGTCCTTTCCCTTTTTTATGATCTCTTTGGGATACAGCCCTAGAAGTGCTATTGCTGGGTCAAAGGGTGTGCACAATTTTATAGCCCTTTGGGCATAGTCCTTGGAGTCTTTCTTGTCGTTTTCCCCTCCCACCAGTATGTGGGATCATTTGCTAAATCGTGTTAATTCTCCCTCTGGAAATCTTCTCCATCATCTTTTCTCCACTTTCATGGGTCCTCATCGCCTGTCATCTGGACCGTTGCCTAGTGTCGTAATTGGTCTCCTGCCTCCAGCCTCTCCCCTTTCCGAACAGCTGCCAAATCGATATTCCGAAAGTACTGCTTTCTTTGGCTGCCTGTTGCCCAGGATAAAATAGGATCTCCATGGTTTTGGCACTGAACGCCCTTTTCAGCCTGGATCCGGTTTCAATTTCCAGGCTGCTTAAGCATTTCCCACCTTCACACATGGCCTGTCTCTACTGCTTTGGCTGCTTTGCCATTTTCCTGACAATTTATTCCATCTCCTACCCTGTTCCTTTTTGGAATGCTCTGCCTCTTGGAATTCCCTTGCTCTCTTCAAGCCTCAGCTCAAATGCCACCTGGCTATACCAGGGTTTCCCTAATCCCCCCCCCCCAGTTGTTAGTGGTTACCCCTGAACTCACTTTGTATTTGCATAGATTTTGTATTTACCTACCCTACCCCCAAACCCTAGTAGAATGTAGGGTTCTTAGAGACTTTTTGGTTTTTGTCTCTATGCCCCAGTGCCTCTCAATGCTAGCACATAGTAGGTATTTCATGAAGGCTTGTTGAATTCAACTTACAAAGTGCTGTAACAGCATTTGGACGTTTATTAGCACAGGTATCACTTAGAGAAAGCTGTTTTTTTTTTAACCATTATGCGAATGGGAAAGGAAAAATATCATTTCTCCCATGCCTCAGTAAGTTGCTTTTTTTCCTAAACCATAACAAAGAATTTTTGATTAAGACTTTATTGTTCTAGTCAACATAACCCAAGTGGAGAATTTTGAGAAATTAAAGAAAATCTTACTTTGCAGAGGTAAGCAATTTAAGGCAAGCCTTTATTCAGGGGGTCAGTGCCATCTTTTTAAATTAATTAATCAATTAATTTTGGTTAACAGCCTGTTCAGACTTCAGTGGTAGTCCAGTTACTGTTGTCCGTAGGAACTGACAAGACTAATAAGCTGTGGACCAGAAGAAGGGCCACGTTGGGAAATTGGCCAGTGACTAAGGTGCTTTTTGTGATGCTAAACGTGATGGGTAGAGGCAGGCACATTGCACTCCCGTCCTCAGGGTAGGAAACACTTGAGTTAAGGAATCCATTCTCCTTGGTGGAAGAGAGTTGGCGTTTCGTGTGTCTGCCAGTTAAGCAGAGTTCCTCATGTACCACAGGAGGCAGCCTTAGTTTTGGTCAGGTTTGTCAGCTTCAGGACGTTCGTCAGAAACTGATGGAATACAGGGAGAGGAAAAGATGAGCCTGGAACGAGTAACAGCAGTTGTTGCCAGTGACCTTTCACTGAAAGCCGAGGCCAACAAACCCAGCTGCTGACCCCTCCGCCCCACTTCTCATATTGGAGTTAATGGGCTGGGAAACCCAGAGCTCAATGGTAGTGTATTGAATTCACTTCATTTCTTACAGAAGCCAGAAACTTGACCCATGCTATTATTCTTATGTTTGGGACACTGATTCTTATAACTTAATGCATTATTACTATGACATAAGCACATGTGGAAAAGACTAGAAAAAGATTTTGAATAGGAGTTGGGGTTTTGTTTTTTTGTTTTTGTTTTTTTTTTTAAACTTATTTATAAGGAGGTTTAAGCAGTAATGGTTGAAATACAGTGGCCTTGAAACTCTTTTTAGCAGCTGTAGACTCCAGTTCAACAAATATTAGTTCAGCACCTGCTGTGTTGAAGATGCTGTTAGGTGTCTGGAATGCCAGGAGAGATGTTAATACCACATTGTCTCTCCTCTCCAGGAGAAGGTGCTGTGATGTGAGGGGACCTAGTGTAAGGGTAAAAGAGAGCTTGCTTTCATCTGGAAGGGCTAGGGGAGGAGTTTTGTGAAGCAGGTGGCAGCTGAGTTGGGCCTTGAACAGTCAAGGCCTAGGGAACCCATTCCCAATGGGAGAAATGCCCCAGGCAAGATCACCAAGATGAGAGAAATTGGGGGCGGGGGGATGGACACGCAGAATAACTCCGTTTTGCCACAACGTAGAATATTGAAAGGAGAGTGGCAATGGGGAGCCACTGAAGGTTATGGAGTCAAGTCAGTGGGCCTACTAACAGCCCTGGCCTAAGTAAGCCCTGAAGATGCAAAGACAAAACCAGGCCCTGCCCTTAAGGTGGGGAAAACCACGAAGGACTCTATGTATACAGGATAAATTGGAGGTGATCTTAGAGGTAAAGCACTGATATTAAGGAGGATTAGGAAGGTGGGATCTTAGCTGAGGCTTGAAGGAAATCCAGACAGCCAGGAGGCAGAGGAGAGAGAGAATTCTAGGCTTGGAGGACAGCCAGGGAGGGGGCAGGATTCAAGAGATGTTGGAGGAGCAGCCAACAGGCCAGTGTCGCTGGACTGAAGAGCACATGGTGGCCAGAGGAAGGGAGAGGAAGATTGGAAAAATAGGAAGGAGCCAGATGATGAAGGCCTTTAAAAGCCCATCAGGGTTTGATTCTAATCCTGGAGTTGTTTGACTTAGGGACCTGACATGGTCAGATCTGTACTTTACCATCATTTTGACAGCAAAGTAGGGGACAACTTGAGACTAGAAGAAGATCCAGTGAGCCTTTGCAGTAGTCTGGGAGTGAGGGGATGAGGGCATGCTCGCACATGTGTGTGCACATACATACACATGTGCATGTATATACAGATGTATATGAAATGGTGTGAAGGTAGATTCAACAGGTTTTGTCAGCTGATTGGATATGAGGGAAGAAAGAGAGTAAGGAGCCACGGGTGATATGTGGGCTTCAAAACTGGGAAACTGGTGGTGCCTTTGACAGTAACAGCAGAATTAGGAAGAGAGGAGTGTGGGGGCCAAAGATGATGAGCCCAGTTTTGGATATGTTGAGTTTATGATGTCTCCAAGAAATGCAGTGGATTTTGGGAGAGAGGTCAAGGCTGGATAAATAGATCTGTGAATCATCTGCATAGAGATGATAATTACAGGAACTAATGAGATCACCAGGACAGTACAGAGGGAGAGAAGAAGGCCCAGGACAGGGCTTTTGGGGGGGGGGGCACTTTTGACTAGCAGGTGGCCCTGGTTGGAGATTCTGTTGGAGACCAAAGATTGGTCAGATAAGATAAGAGAGCCAAGAGAGAGACACGTCATGAGACTCTAGAGAGGAGAGAATATCAAGAAGGAGAGAGGTGGACAATGTCAAAGGCTGCAGGATAGGGAGAAAGAAAAAGCCATTGATTTGACAATTAAGAGATCATTAATAACTTTGGAGAGAGAAGATTCAGCTGGGTGATGATGTTGGAAGCCAGACTGAGAGTTCCAAAGAGAGAGGAAAGGAAATGGAAGCACTGATTGTAGCTTCCTCAAAAAGTTTAGCTAGCAGGCAGCTAGGTGGCTCAGTAGATAGAGCACCGGACCTGGATTCCAGAGGACCTGAGTTCAAATCCGGCTTTAGACATAACACTCACTAACTGTGTGACTCTGGGCAAGTCACTTAACCCCAATTGCCTCACACACACAAAAAAAGTTTACCTAGAAAAGGGAGGTGAGATACAGGAAGACGGCGAGCGGGATGTGGCTCGAGGGACGACTTCGGAGGATGAGGAGACATCTTCCTTCCCTCTTCTTCATAGGCAGTAGGGAAGCAGCCAGGAGACAGGGAGAGGCTGAAGATGAGTGGGAGTGAGCTGGCGAAGAGGGGAGGGTGAGGAAGAGCATAGCATGTTGGTGGGTTGGCCTTGGCAAGGAGAAGGGCTGCCTCTTCCCATGAGACAGGGATAAAGAAGATAATGGGGAAAAGCATCTGAGTGAGAGGAGAGGACAAGCACGGGAGGAATGACGCCATACCAGGGGTGTTCAGAAGAATACTCAGGCAGTGTGGTGGAGAATGGGTCAGATTCGATGGACTAGGGGTAGACTAGATGTAGGAAGAACATTTAGAAAGCCCCTGACAATAATCTAGACCTGTGGGAGCCAAAGTGTGACCCTGAAGGGTCGTTCTTGTCTCCAGTACAATTACTGAACTAAGTGCCTAAGATACAGAGAGGAAATAAGGATGGGAGAGAAAACTCCTAGAAGAGTTCAGCTGCGAGAGGGATGGAGAATCCTGGAAGTCCTTGTGGTACTTTGCGGGGTGCATGGCAGGCCTGGGAGGTCTCACTGGAAGTAGTTGGTGACTTCCAGCTCAGTCCAGGTGGTGTGAACAGCAATGTTCTTTCTCCCCTTCTTCTCCCCAACAGGGTTTGGGTTTTGGGGTGGGAGGTGGGGGGGTGTAGTATGAGCTGTACCAGCAGCTCAGGTACCTGGTTGTGTTTTAAGATTATCTCTCCTCCACTTTATTTTTTTTCTTTTTTTTTCCCTTTTTAAAAATTTTTTATTAATTTATTTTGATTTATCAATAATCACTTCCATATGCTTTTGAGTTTAAAATTTTTCTCCCCCCTCCTCCCCACCACCCTCCCCAAGACGGCACACAATCTGATATAGGCTATACATTTACATTCCTATTAAACATATTTTCACATTAGTGATATTGTAAGTAAAAATTAAATCCAATAGGAGGAACCATCAGAAAGAGGAAACAAAACTCAATAGAAGAGGAAAAAAAAATAACAATTCAACTTCCATAGTTCTTTCTTTGGATGTGGATAGCATTTTCCATCACAAGGCCTCTGGAAATGTCTTAGATCCTTGTATTGCTGGGAAGAGTTAAGTTTTATCAATATTAGTTGTCACACAATGTGGCTGTTGTTGTGTACAACGTTCTCTTGGTTCTGCTCACTTCACTCAGCATCAGACCATACAAGTCTTTCCAGGTTTTTCTGAAGTCTGCCTGCTCATCATTTCTTATAGCACAATAGTTTTCCATCACATTCATATACCACAACTTGTTCAGCCATTCCCCAGCTGATGAGCATCCTCTCAATTTCCCATTCTTTGCCACCACAAAAAGAGCCGCTATGAAAATTTTTGTACATGTGGGTCCTTTTCCCATTTGTATGATCTCTCTGGGATATAGCCCTAGAAGTGCTATTGCTGGGTCGAAGGGTATGCACATTTTTATAGCCCTTTGGGCATACCCACTTTAATTTTCTGTGAGATAGGCTAGCTACAGGATAAGCAGATTCCAGGCTCCCAGCCTCAGGGTCTCTTTATCCTTTACTCATGTAAACGAAACTACTTTTTCCAAAGTTATCGGTGATTTCTTTATTGTCAAATTTGATGAGCTTTTCTAAATCTTTATCTTTTTTGACTTCTACATTGACTGTCCTTTCTTGAACACTTAGTCTTTTCTCTGTGGATTACTAAAAATTGTTTATAACCCACCAGAGTACCCATATCTGCACATTTTAAAACTCGGAAATAGAATTTCCTAATTTGTTTAAACATCTTCTAAATAATGAATTTCAATGGGTTTTGAACCAACTGTAAAAATATAAAAATGAAACATCTTCTAGTCAGTTAATGGATTGGCATCACTGAAGCTGCACATGTACTAGCTAAATTTCACCCAAGCCCTCTGTGTAATTGGGGGGTAGAATTGGAAAATAAAGTGTCAGGGTTTGTAAATTTGACCAATGCTACTGTTCTTCCATTCGCATCCATGTGTCTGGGAGGTGTCTTTTTTTTTTTTTTTAAGCAAAGACAACTGTTAAAACCAAGTATTAAAATGAGTTAAACTTAGGCTTTCTAAATGTCAAACCAAGATCTTGAAATATAACAGAACATGCTCAATCATGTTACTTTAATGGTATGTTAGAGGAAAATGTATTGTACCATTAATAAATGAAAGGTTTTCAAAATATTAATTTTTTTCATCCTTTAATCCTATTATATCCTACTATATATATATACATAATTATTAGTACTGTAGTGTATATAGATACAGTTTATAAATAAAATCAATGTCAAGATTGTGTGCTCAAAGATTTTGTTACTGATTTTGTTCCAGAAAAACCTGGAAAGACTTGTATGGTCTGATGCTGAGATTTTTAAAATTTTGGACATGACTGGTCCATATATAAAAGAAATGGGAGGCTGCCCCCTGGTGGCTACATTGAGAATGCACAGGAGGAACCACAAGAAAGTGTAGAAGCAGTAGGAGGCCCAGGGTGCTTGGGGTAAGGCAGAAGAAAGAGGTAAAGATAGATCCAGGTTTAAGACTTAGAAGAAGATGAAGGTGATGGTCTCTTGAATAGAAAGGGAAATTAGAGGTGGGACGAGTTTTGGAGGGAAGACAATGAGGCCAGGTTTAGATGCTAGCAAGATATCCAGGTGGCTGGATCTAGTGAAAAGGTGAAACTACCAGCCTAGAGATTGGGGAGAAGTCAGGGGCACACAAAAATATTTGTAGATGGGTAATATGTATTAATTAGGGGCAGCAGTGTAATTCAATGGATAGAGCACTGGGACTGGAGTCAGGACTCATCTTGCTGAGTTCAAATCTGGCCTCAAACACTTACTTGCTGTGTGATCCTGGGCAAGTTACTTAACCCTCTTTGCCTTAGTTTCCTTGTCTGTAAAATGAGCTAGAGAAGGAAATGGGAAACCACTCCAGGATCTTTGCCAAGAAAAGTCTGATATGTTCTGACATGACTGAACAGTAATATATAATATGTATTAATTATAAACATTTACTTGTTAATCTTAGAGATTAGAACTTTTAATATTTGTTTCTTTACTACCTCCTTCCTAAAACAAAACTTCTGTGTTTTGTGAATAGGGCTAGGGAATATATATTTTTAAATATCAGTAATTATGCCTTATAGACACTAATACATGATTTACAGACAAAAGAATTTTGAAGTTTATTTAAAAAAAACAAAACCAAAAAACAAGAAGCTTGTTGTCTCCAAAGAGTGATTTAGATTCTTATCACTCATCTAACATCAAGGCTCAAAATTCCAAAGGGTTGAAAATAGGGGGAAAGGTTCCCTTAGGCCAATTAATCATTCCACCAAAATATAAGGTTAGCCCTAATCTGTAAAAACCAAATGTGAGGTGGGGAGCGTGCTCCCTGATGAACAGTGGCTGAAAAAAATGGCTGGAGTTGTTTGTAACAGTTTTTTTGTTTGTTTATTTATTTATTTATTTTTGACCAGGCAACTGGGGTTAAGTGACTTGCCCAGGGCCACACAGTTAGTGAGTATCATGTGTCTGAGTCTGGATTTGAACTCAGGTCCTCCTGACTCTGGGGCGGATCCTCTAGCCACTGAGCCATTTAGCTGCCCCTGTTTGTAACAGTTTTAAAAGATGTTTCAGCATCTTTCTTGTCTTCAGTAGAGCTCACAAATTTTTTTCTGAGATTTTTTTTTTAATCCTAACCTCAGGAAAAAAAGATCTTAACTTGAAAAAAGAAACATATCATAGTGAAATGTGTTCTTCTTTCAACTCTTACTAAAAATGGCGGCATTGCTTTTCGTTATATTGTCACTAAGCAACGGAAGCTTAAGTTTTACTTTGGGGTAAAAAGAGGAAGTAGAGCTACAAGTGGTCTCCCAGGTGGGGAGAGCCCTGTCAATTCTAACAGTCCCTGATTTTTTTTTTTTTTCATCTAATTTCTCTGGGCTTCAATTTCCTCATTTGTAAAGTAAGGAGGTTCTATCTCTAAAACTGTATCATTTGAAATGACTCAGAGATGAGGAGCTAGCCTGGCTTTCTGTTGGTACAGCAGCAGAACTACAGATTCGTGATCCTTGTGGGCAGGGCCTGCTTATTATGTATCTGATGGAGCACTTGAAGCAGGCTTCAGAAAATGCTTGTTGGTTTGTTGATTGTAGATTTAATATGTAGATATGTTTTATGGAGCACAGTATCTTAAAATTAGTACCTTTATCATGAAAAAGTTTTAAGTTCTCAAAATAAGGGCTGGTGAAATTTCATTGTGTTTGACCACTGACTTCAGAAAAGGGAAGTGGTTTCTAATTTCATTTTTCCAAGTGATTAACAATTGTAGTTAAAAAGGATGCCATTTGTAAAATGTCATTATGACTGTAATTAGGAATAGGAATAAACTAAGAAAAAAAGTTTTTAATAAGAAAAATACTAGAATGTTTTTGATTTCTAAAGAATATAATTTTGTCTTTATAGATCAAGGAACAGAGAAACATGAAGGAACAGTTTCTACTTCTGGGATCACTGATCAAGAGAAGGAATTATCAAGCAATGCTTTTCAAGCATTCATGGTAAGAAAATATTTCATGTTAATCTCTGAAACTTTTGAGAAACTTCTTTCATATTGGACATTCTTTGTTGCTTTTAGGAATACTGTCTTTGATAAGCACCTGAGAGTATAAGTTTTTGTGAAATTTGAACTTCTTTAAAGACCATTGAAAGGATTTGGAAGAGCAACTTTTTTTCGTTGTATTGCTTGTACAAAACCAAAAGAGCTATTCTCTGATGTTTGTTTTCCATAGACTTTTGAACTTTTTATTTAAATTCAGAATTGGAATTTCTTTGGTCTTGGGCCCACTGACAATGTTGTGTACCTTTGGCATTTCCCATATTAGAAGGGTTAGGGGTTTTACCTCTTGGGAGTTTAGACTCATCATTTCTCTTGGAGAAGATATGGCTTAGTAACGTGACTTCAGGCTTGTGATCAACCTCTCTTTTCATTAATCTGAGGGATTTTGTTCTATCATGATGTGCGTAAAATCATTTTTGAAACTCTTGGTTTACAAGGCTAGAGTGTAAGTCACTGTGTGTGCCCTTTGTAGGCTGGGAATTATGAAACATGCCTGCAGCACCTGGCCAGCCTGCAGGACATCAATAAGGATGACTACAAGATTGTCCTGAACACAGCGGTGGCCGAGTTCTGCAAAAACGAGCAGACGACCACCGATCACCTGCGAGCAACGCTGAACCAGCTGAAGAATCAGGTACGCCGGCGCGGGTCAGCGTTGTTCACGTGGCCAGTTCCATTACGCTGGCTGCCCCTTATTTTCTTGTTGTAAATCAGAAAGTGTGATGGGCTATTTTTCAGGTCCATTCAGCTGTCGAAGAAATGGATGGCTTAGATGATGTCGAAAATAGCATGCTCTACTATAATCAAGCTGTTATTCTCTATCACCTGCGCCAGCACACTGAAGCTATATCAGTCGGAGAGAAACTCTATCAGTTCATAGAACCTTTTGGTACGTCATTGATTGAAGCAAGTAATTTTTCACATGTTTTCTCTGACTTAAATTTTTTAGTTCATCAAATTCTTGAATAATTTATACTAGGACATTCTGGCTGTTTCCTCTTTGATTGTCCCTTCTCTGTCTCCTTTGCAGACCCCTTTCCTCGTTCTGACCTTGCAATGGTGGTGGGCTCTCGGCTCGATTCTCTTCTTGTCGCATGCCCCATGTCTTTAGCCTTGACATCTCTGCTGAGCCCCAGGCCCACATTTCCTCTGGGTGTCCCCTGGCCTCTCAGACCCACCGTACCTAAAGTGGGACCTAACTTTATCCTCAAACTTGCTTATCTTTCTGACTTTATTTTCTGTTGATGCCTGATCCACCTGTTTGAAACGTAGCTGTCTTTGACTTATTTCTCTCCCTTCCAACATCTGATTAGGTGACATATCCTATCGGTTCTGTCACTGCAGTTTTCCCTTCTCTCCTTCCTTTCCCACTGCCCTCGTACAGGCTTGTGGGACCTCGCGTCTGGACTACCGCTACAGGCCTAGATGCCCCAACCTGTTCTTGCTCTAGTCGGTCCTTCATCCTGCTGCCAGGTGAATCTGTCTTTGCCGATCTGGTCACGTCATTCCTCCGCTGAAAACTCTTTTGGGAGTCCTGATTGCCTTACTCGATAAACTCCTTTGCTTGGCATTCCAGGTCCTTTCAGTCAATCATTTGATCAGCTAATAAACATTTGTTTAATGCCTGCTGTGTGCCAGGCACCGTGTTAAGCACTGGGGATACAAAAAAGGGCAACAGGCAGCCCCTATTCTTAAGGAGCTTACAGTCTAATGAAGAAAACAACAGGCGAGCAAATACAGACAAAGCAGTGCTGTGCCGCCACCCCGTCCTTTCCAGTGTTACATCATGCCCTGAGCTCCCGCCCAGCTGGACCCCTTGTCTTGCCTTACAGCTTTCACAGTGTCTGCCTTTGCTCACGTCATGTTTTAATTAGAAACAGATTGCCTTTTGTCTTGGATTCCTGCCTTTCAAGAGCCCACTGCTACACAGTTCCATGAAGCTTTGGCTTCTCTCCATTTGCCCTTGCCCTTTCCCACTACGTGGGAAACACGCTTTCTCTCCTCTCAACCTTCTCCAAACTTTTTACTGTCTTTCATTTGGTCACCATGTTCCATTTCATGTTGTATTTGGGTACATGTTATCTATCTCCTGGTTTGTAAGAGGACAGATGTCATGATAGTTTTTATATCCCTAGCACCTAGTAAAGGGCTTTGAAAATGTAGGCTTTGAGTAAATGTCAGTTCAGTTGAATTAAGCTGAGAGTCATTGTGGTAACAAGTTATTTCCTAATGATGAGAAGAAGTGTAAAAAAGAAAAGATATGAAGGCATTGCCTTCTATCGGCACAGTTTTGGGGGAAGCTGAAAACGTTCGTTCTATTTTTCTTCTGTCTTTCTTCCGGCTCTCTGAATGCCTGAACATGTTTGCTGGGTCATGGTTGGCGAGACTTTACAGCTTTGACTCTCTCTCAGAAAGCTTGTTCCTTCCTACGAGGCTTCAGGGCATTGAGGGAGGAGATTCTGGGCCCTTTGGGGGCATACAAAATCCTTGTGGGGACTTTGGGACAAGGGGACAAGGGAAGGAGCCTAGAATTGTCTCATCTCCTAACTAACCCCTGGGCTGCTTGCAGTATGTGAAAGCAATAAGACACCCGGGGGGAAGAAGGAGCTGGGAGCTCTTTCTGTGAGATAGGGGACAAAAGAGAGGGTCAAGCACAGAGGTGAGTAGGAGAGAATGCTCCTATTTTCCATTTTGAAAACTAAAAAAATAGGTAATTCCAATTTGCTTTAATTTCATTTGTTAAGAAAATTTGTTATAATTGCATGTGAAACTGATGGTGTTGGCAATTCCAGACAAAGAGTAGGCTTCAAAAATACCGCCTGTCTGAATCCAGCAGTAACACCCACTTCTCGTGCCTCCTCGTACAATGCTGTCCTTACTGTAGCAGGGGGTCAGAACCTTTCTGTGTGTCTGGCACCTGGACCCTTTTCTTTGCTCTCAAAAATCATCTTTTTAAGTGCATAAAAGTCAGATTGCAAAGGGAAACAATTACGTTGAAATCAAAGCCTAACCGTTTTTCCATCCAAGTTCATAGACCCCCTGAAATCTTTTTCCTCACGCCTTGAAGATTGGTTAGGCCCTAGATGAAGGACCCCTGAACTTGACTCTGTTACCCCGTGGGAGGCTGGTTCGAGGGCAGCCCTGGCTGAGACTTTGGAGGCTCAGGGGTATGGCGTCCATACCGTCTTCAGGGATCCAGTTGATGGTCACGGGCCCTGCATAGAGTGTGGTGGCGGGCTGGAGTAGAGAGACCAGGAGACTGGAGGGCGTATTTGTCCTCATTTGCTCAAAGCGCATGTCTGTCTTCATGTCTTCTTGTCTTTTGTGTTCTGTAGAAGAGAAGTTTGCACAGGCCGTGTGCTTCCTGCTTGTGGATCTATACATTCTAACTTACCAAGCGGAGAAAGCGCTGCATCTCCTTGCTGTCCTAGAAAAAATGATCTCACAGGGCAATAATCACAAAAACGGGAAAAATAACGAGGTGAGTGGTCTGAGGCAGACGTGCCAAGCACAACTGAGGACATCTCCCCCATTAACCCGGCTCCTCTCTGGGTAGCGGTCAGGCCTGGTAGTAAGCAGCTGCTGTGTAAGTAGCTGCTGAGCATTGGAGACAAGAGTCCCAGCTCTCAAGAAGCTAGTAGCATAATAATGGGGGGGACAGCACTCTAACAGAGGACAGCCAGGTGGCGCCAGAGTGCAAGAAGACCTGAGTTCAAAATGGACCTTGGGCTCTTACTAGCTGTGTGACCCTGGGCAAGTCATTGAAACTTTGTTTGTCTCAGTTTCCTCATCTGTAAAAATAGGGATAACAACACCATCCTCCCGCCCAGGGTTATTGTGAGGGTCAGATGAGATAATAATCATAAAGCACTCAGTGCCGAGCCCAGCACACAACAGATGGTGTAGTATAAATGGTAGCTGTCGTCGTCATCATCGTTATTAAATATGTACAAACAAGCTATGTACTGGGTAAATGGGAAACAGTCAACAAAAAGGAGGGGTAGAATTAGAAGAGATTGAGAAAAGCGTCACGGGGCAGGATTTGAAGGAATCCAGGAGAGGAGAAGGGAAAGCCTTGCAGGCCTGGGGGACAGTCGGTGAAAATGCCTGGAGCCTAGAGATGGAGAGTGGCCTTGAGGAGCAACCTGGGGCCTGTGTCACTGGACAGCGCTGGGAAGGGAAGAGGGGCTGGGTCACGAAGGGCTTTGAAGGCCCACCAGAGCATTTGGTGTTTGCTCCTGGGGGCAAGAAGGAGCCATTGGAGTTCACCGAGTGGGAATCAGAGAGTCGGACATGGTCAGACCTGAACTTTAGGAATATCCCTTTGGTGGCTGAATGGAGGATGGCTTGGAGTGGGGGGACAGTCAGCATCAGTTATTGCAGGTCAATGCAGTAATCCAGATGTGAGGTGATGAGGGACTGCCCCAGGGTGGCAGCGATGTCAGAGAAGAGAGGGGGGTGTATTCGAGAGATGTTACAGAGGCAAATTGACAGGCCTTGGCAGCAGCGTGGATAACGGGGTTGAGAGACAGTGATAATTGGCCCTCTACAGTAATTGGCAAGTTAAAAGGGGAGAGGGTTCGGTGGAAAAATCATGAGTTCTGTTTGGACATGTCGAGCTGCTGTTGATCTGAGGGCTGAGCCAGAGTCTTGGATGTCCCCTTTGACCAGGGTGGTGGTCATACCTGGAGTGCTTGGCTTTGTTAAGGAGATACTTATCTTGTCCCCTGATTCCTTCTCCTTTATTGTACAAGCAGTAGGCAGGGAAGAGGTTCCTTTTTGTTTGTAAATAAACATCTTCCTTGAGTTCTTGACATCACCCTTTGGTACCAAAGAGGGAGTCAAAAAAAAGTGACTTCATTTGAAGGTCTTTATGCTGTAGTACTGAGACCTGGACAGCAAATCAGCTTGGATTGCCTGGGGAGCCACCTTATTTTTCAGTATTTGTTATCATGTTTTTAAAATTTAAGATGCAATTAAAGCCTGATTAAATTCTGGTTTATTTGTTTTCTTCAATTTTTGTGCAGTCAGGAAACACTGCAGGCAAAGAGGGATCGAATCACAAAGCGGACAGTGGAGCCTTAATAGAAGCAGCAAAGTCCAAGATTCACCAGGTGAGCTGATGTCAGAGATAGCTTCTGCGTAACATGTAGTCAGCCTGGTGATGGAGCCTAAGAAAGGAAGAGCGTTCATTATTGGGAAAAGTAAACAACGGAGAAACAGTTGTCTTTACGCTTGCAGAGCATTACTGAATTTTTGTGGTCGATTTGTGGTCCTAACTGTTTCGCTTCAAGTGTCACTAATAAAGAGGCATTTTTAGTGGTTGTGTCCCCCAGGGTAGTGGGGGGGGGTAGCGAGCACAGGGGCTACACAAAAGCCCCCCACGATTGTAACAGAGAACTGAAGATGACTTTGGTTTGGAGCCTCAGCACAGCCTTCATTCCTGCTCTGTTAGTGTGCTAACTTTGCTCCTAAGATAGGAAGGATTTGAGATCATTTTAAAGTGACTTTTTAGCATTAACTTTACAAATGTGACGTTGCATTTTTACTCTCTACCTCATAAAGTTAAGTACTGTTTTGTGATGTTTACATTCACTGTAGTTCTCATGTGAAAACTTTTCCCTCCAACTGTGCAGTATAAAGTGAGAGCCTATATCCAAATGAAGTCTCTGAAAGCTTGCAAAAGGGAAATCAAATCTGTCATGAATACAGCTGGAAATGTAAGTGTCTCCCCTGACTTTTCTCTTTTTTGTCTTTTCTCTCTTAAGGGCATGCTGTGTATACTTACCTTTATTTTCTTGGAGAATGGTAATTCCTTGTTAAGGAAGCTTTAAACAGGTGATTGTAATGTGGCCTGTTCCCGTTATCAAGGAAAAGCCAGGCCAGCAAAGGGCCAGCGCTTAGCTCTTTTATGATGGGGCTTGGGTTTTTTGTGTTTCATAGAGACCAAAAATTAAATCTGAATCACTTCTTTAAAGCACCTTTTAAAAATAATTTATTATAAATTTAGCCTTTTTTTTCCACCCAGTGGTGTAGGGAGCTCCTTATGAGGAAACCCATTTCCAGGACCCAGTGTGCAAAGTGAAGTCAAGTGACTCACCCAGGGCCCCATAAACGGTGTGGGAGGGGTTAGAACTTGAACCCAGAACTTGTGTGCTCTCTAGCCAGCTCTCCAGCTGCCCTGCACACTAGAAACACTCATCTCACATAAAACCTCATCGTGTAGCAGTAGAGAAGTGAACACATTAGCAGAAAATAAATACTAGCAACCTTTTTGTACTAGAATCTACCTCCCCAGTCATAGCTACATGCGGCCCCATCGTAACTGAAATGTAATCGTGCTTTGTATAAGCCCAGATTTCTGTTGATCTTTCATTGCTGAAGCACCTACCGCAAGGGACTGTAGCCAAGACAGTGAGCCCTGAAATTTGGCCCACTAACCACCTGGATGACTCTTGATGGCATCCAGGAGAAATGAGAAGCAGGTTGATGCTTTGGGATGGCTTCTTAAAAAACTTGAAAGGAGAGGATAGAAAGATGTGAGGTCTTGTCCAAGGAGGGCTGGAAGCAAAAATAAGTCAGATTATTTGAGTGGGTGGAGGAAAGGGGGAGTTGAGCCCTAGACTAGAGAGTCTGGGTAAAGTCACCCTGGGAGCTGCAGGGAGACAGCAGTTTTTGTCCAAGCCCAGGGGTAGATCTGAAGCTTTGCCAGAAAAGGTTGGCTTCCTTGGTGATCAAGAAGCTGTTAAATGTATGAGAATTTGAGACAGATGAGGGAGCCAGGGTGTGGAAGGGCTCCTCAGAAAGCCAGATGGACTGAGATATTTGAGCCCTAGTATCCTGAGAGACTGGGCTGGGGATTCCCCTCTTGGGTCATTCGATGCCTAGGGTTTGCTCTGGGGGTATGTGTGTTTTACGTAGGTTACAAGTAGGTTGGACCACAGTGGGTACTGTGAGGAGGAATTACAGGAGCAGAAGGCTGTGATTGCAGAGAAAAGGGGGGTTGGTGTAAATGCCTTGCTTCTTTGGGGCTGGGGCAGCAGCCAGTTCTTACACATGGAATTGGGGAGGCGGCCTGTGCAGTGTGGCGGTGCTTAGACAGATCCCTTTGGTTACATCTCTAAAAAGAATGCACAGTTCTTGAGTGAGTTCAGGACAATTATGATTTACCCCTCCATAAATTAAGATTTGCCCCTGTCTTGTTATTTATCTCCCTACACTCAGACACACACACACTCTCTTCAGTAAATCTGTGCCTATTTCCTTTAATGGCACATGGTAATCCATTCATGCCTTCTGGTGTGGTGTGACAGTAAACTCCCATAGTGAAGCATACCCAAAACACACATCTGCGTATTATCTTTTCCCCTCAGATGTTCTGTCATTTGGAGTTCTCCTTCACACTTAACACACTCTGCTTGATGAGACTTACTTGTATTACTTTCCCCCACTCCAACTCAGTTATACGCTCTTTGAATACAGGGCCTGGCTGTGAGTGTGCTCCCAGGATTTTACGCACTGTGGGTGCTTCATAAATGTTGAATAAATGAACAACAGTGACTTTGTCTCCAGTGATTTAGAAAAGTATTTAATTCATGTATATTTAGAAATATATAAGAGATGATCAGTCTCTGTGGAGACTATAGAAACATTAAAATGGTTGTTAATCCCAAATCAGTGATATAACAAGAAGATCCCTTTGATACACTGTAAAGCATGTACTCTTAAACTGTGTTTTGGTTGTTTGCTCTGTTGTGGTTAATTGTGTGTTTTGACATCTACTTATTAATTCCTATAGGAACAAGAGACTTAGAAACAGATAGATATTGAAATAACAAGCGACAAACAATAGCCTCAGTTTCCTGTGCCATAACTGTGTGAATTCATTGCTAACATGTTAGTATAGTAATGGAAATCTGAACTCATGTCATACCTCTTTAAGTTATAACTTGTGTTTTTTTACAGTCTGCTCCTTCTTTGTTTCTTAAAAGCAATTTTGAATATTTAAGGGGCAATTATCGAAAAGCAGTGAAATTGTTAAATAGTGCAAACATTGCTGAACATCCAGGATTCATGAAAACAGGTAAAAGAAAATCATGAAATTTGAAAAGTCTGTATTCTTGCTCTTCTTTCCCTTACTATGTTCTCTGTTCACAGACACTTGTTGAGAATGACTTCTAAATGGGTAATTCTAATAGTGCCTCATAGAGTCAATAACTTTCGGAATCTCTACTTTGCCTTATCCCAAACTCTTGGGATTTCAGTTGATTGTATACTGATTCCTTGTTGTTCAGTCATTCAGTTGTGTTCAACTCTTTATGGCCCTGTGGACCAAACTGTCAAGGGGGATTTCTTGGCAAAGATACTGGAGTGGTCTGCCATTTCCTCACCTGGTCAATTAAGGCAGAGGTTAAGTGACTTGCCCAGGGTCACACAGTTAATACGTGACTGAAGCCATATTTGAACTCAGGTCTTCCTGACTCCAGGCCCAGTGCTCTATCCAGTGAGCCAGCTGGCTGCTTCCTCATGAATTCTAGTGGCAGCCCAACTTTAAAAATGTTTTGTCTTTGCAAAGACTGCCATCTCAAATAGTGAATAACTTGAGGGTATATTTGGAATACAGGGCTGAAGACTAAGGACAGCAGTAAGTCAGATGAAAGTTCTAAAATCTAGGTCATCTCTCATGGTCAAACTAACCCAGTTGTGAATTTCTGTTCTGGGGATGTGAACCCCATTAACTTGTCCTGCTGGTGTGAGGCAAAGGGCAGGAGAGGGGAGGGGTCACATAGAAAAAGAAGGTCTAATGAGGATTCCTTCCTTTTCATTTCTCATCCTCTTCCTCCTTAAAAGTAATGTGTGTATTCTATATAAAATATATCTGACACATTGTTTGTAATCTCAAGAAATGGTAAAAAAAAAATGACTCCCTAAGTCCTTGTGAGTGATGAGTCTTTGGTGTATATTTTACAAATGAGTAATTAACTGACACACAGTTACACTTAATAAAACTTCCAAAACTGTTGTCTTGGAAATAAGAATTTTTTAAAAAATAGGTTGGTGGTACTGAATAAGTAAAGTATAAATATTTTCTTCCAAAAAGGTTGAATTTCATAGATGTCACTTCTAGTCAGCTAGTAGCCATTTTTCAAAATAGTTTATTCTTGATTTTTCAGTGGAATTAGAAAAATAACATGAATAATTCAAAACCACAGATAAACCAAAAATTCATTTTCGAATGCAGTCAGCGTCATACTTGGGCATAAATACAAATAAATTGTCAGATTGACACATGTGTAGATGTTTTTCAATGCCTGCTTTGACCTTGGCCATCTCCAGAGCCAGCCAGGCAGCAGTGTGCACGTGGAAAAAGAGGCAGGGAAGAGGCCACTCTGGGGCGCTCCCTTAGTACAGACCACGAATGCTTGGCCAGTTGGCCTCCAGCGTCTTTTAGCTTCTCAGCTAAGACACTGGTTGACATTATTACTCTTTCTGTTTGCTCTTTGCAGGCCTTTCCATTGAGAAAGACTTGTGTTCTCTCTCTCTAAAGAGGGATGGAGTGTAAGATTAGCTCATTTGGAGAATTGAGAAATCCCTCCCCACTCTCCTCCTCCATCATCAGGCTGATCCTTAGCTTCAACCTGAAAAATAGTGTGGTTTCCTCCCCGGGGTTCCAACTCTTGGGGAGCTTCCTAGTTTGTGAGTGGAGTTTTTATCATATGATCCTAATTTATGGAGTACTAACAGGAAATATATTCAAAGTCAAATATGTGAGTGCACACACACATACGTGTACATGTGTCAGATCACTGGTATTTTAAATGTCTATGCCTCTGGACCACTTCCTTAGCACAGATCATCATATAATGATTTTACATGTAGCCACAGGTTTTGTGTAGCAGTTTTACAGGTAGACCTCATCTAACATTGCCTCACCACACAGAGTTCACAGTGACGTCACTAGCACATCGTAATACCCAAGCCCTCTCGTGACATCGTGAATCTTGCAGGGATGTGGTTCTAGGCACCCGCATGCCCATCTGAGGGGCTAATTGCCATCCTTCAGAGGGTGTTTCACCTGATGCTTTGTTTTGTCAGAATCTGTTGATGAAGATGGAAGGGCTTTCCCTGAATCTTGCCTGTATTAGGGTATTTCCTTCAACTTTTACAGCAACCACTAGACTTGAGGATGAGCTCCTCCCCCACTACCCTCTGCTGTGCCTCATCATGGCATCAAGTGGCCCTCATTCTGGCAGGCCTGGCCCGCCAAGCACAAGGGGTGCAAGGGTTTGGAGGAGGGTCCCAGTGATGGTCCCTGGCTCTGCCAGCTGAGGACCAGCCCCGTGAAGTACACAGAGCCTCCCATCAGCATCTGGCTGCATCCCTCTCCTGCATCCCTCAGAATGCAGACCCTTGAAGTGGCCTAGCTCTGCCCGTGCTCTGTCTGTGCCCCAGAACATAGCCTGCCCCATCCCACAGGGGAGGCAGGAGCCTGGGCAGCTGTTGGGGGCGTCTCCATTAGAAGATATCGTTCTGGCCTCACGCAGTTTGGTGTGTTTGTTTTTCTCAGGTGAATGTTTAAGGTGCATGTTCTGGAACAATCTGGGCTGCATTCACTTTGCCATGGGTAAACACAATTTGGGAATTTTCTATTTTAAGAAGGCTCTCCAAGAAAATGACAATGTGTGTGCCCAGCTCGGAGCAGGCAGCACAGACCCGGGTAAGTCTTCTTTTAATGTGCTGTGGCTGTGCACGCTGCTGGGGGAGCGTGGGGAGGAATTGGGGTTTTGTTTTTTTCCCAAAAGGACTTTGTCAGCATTGAGAGATGAGGATCAATAATCATTGAGAGTGAACCTGTGGGGGTGCTCGATTGATTAATTTCAAATAGTAAACCAAAAAAGTGAAGTACTTTTTTTAATGCATAAAAGAAAGCAGAAGAATTTGTGGGCAATCAGGACAGCTTTGAAAGTTAGATGTTGAGTTTATTATATTCTTCAAAGGAAAAAAACAGGTCTACATAATAACTGTTTCGTGTTTGTCCCTTTTTCTGTTCTACTTTGTATATGGGAGCGCTCATTTTATTTGGTGTGGTAAATTCAGAACAAATTTTTAAAATGAAAAAAATAAGGGAGAAGAGTGTAAGCATTTCTATAGTGCCCCCTGTGTGCTACGTACTGTGCTAAGTGCTTTACAAATATTATCTCATTTGATCCTCACAACAACTCTGGGAGGCAGGTGCTGTTATTATCCCCATTTTACAGATGAGGAAACCGAGGTAGACAGAGGTTAAGTGCCTTGCCCAGAGTCACACAGCTAGTAAGTGTCTGAGGCTGGATTTGAACTCAGGTTTTCCTGATTCCAGGACTGACACTGTATCCACTGGGCCACCTGGCTGCCTCAAATGAGGTAATGAATGTGAAAATACATTTCCCTAGTTCATTTCCGTTTCATTCAACAAACATTTACAAATTATGGCATTTAAAATGAGGTGCCACCTCACTCAAGTTGATAAGAATCAGCCCTTGTGCCCCCTTTTCATAAAGTGAGAGAGTGTATGTGTGTGTGCATGCGTGCGTGCGCGTGCATATGTGCACGCTAGGCACAGCTGCTCTAAATAACCCTCCTGGCTGCTGATGTGGTTCTGAGCCCAGATCCTGAGACTCAGGATCGCAGACTTCTCTGAGGAAAGAGGTGCTGAGGTTCCAGGAGCAGACGTAGAGCTCTAAGGCAGTGCAGAGGCATCCAGGCCAACCCCTCCATTTCACTGTGAGGGAGCAAGGTGGGATCAGCCCCTAGTCATTCCTCTCAGGGCGGAAGGGATGGGCCCCATGGGGCTGCGTGGGACCTCTCCCCTGTGCCGACGTCTCCTTGCATCTAGGTAAGGGGGCTTTAGGAACAGAAGGTGGTAGCCCTGCCTGAGGGAGACCAGGGACGTCTCCTGACAGAGGCACCCGCCAGGAGGATTGGGGTCAGTGTGTGCTGAGGGGCGGCCACTCCAGGAGGAGGAGGATGGTGAGGTGGCCATGATGTGGGGATTTGCATTCAGGATTGCTTGGGGTGGACAGGTGGCTTAATTTGACTTCTCTGTTAGCATGTTGAGTGAGTGCAAAATAAAGATTAAACTAAAAACTTCACAAGAATCTTATTATATTACCAGGGAAGAAATTCTCGGGGAGGCCCATGTGTACCCTGCTAACAAATAAGCGCTATGAGCTCCTGTACAATTGTGGCATTCAGCTGCTGCACATTGGCCGGCCACTGGCGGCCTTCGAGTGCTTGATCGAAGCTGTCCAGGTTTATCATTCCAACGCCCGCCTTTGGCTGCGGCTGGCCGAGTGCTGCATTGCTGCCAACAAGGGGGTGAGTAATGGCCTTCACCCTGGTTTGGCTCAGGGACAACGTTGTCCTTTTTGTTTCTCATTTCACTCATGTTCAAAGAGACAGTTCTCGCTCTCTGTCAGCTAGCTGTTTTACTGCCCATTTGTTAAAACTTTTGTTTACAGACAAAGTACACATTATCCATTTTTAAAGGGAGTAATTGTCCAAAGCCCCTACAGAGAGAGTGGGGTTAGGACGAGGCTGAGGAAGGTTCCCTGCAGATGCCTGAGGAGGCTGGTGGGCTTAGAGTAGGCCCTTTTTTACACTCTTTAAGTATCATAAGCAGTTTTGGTTGGGCTGGGTTCTATCTATGGCTATTTACCGTGTTAAAAACTAAAATGTCTTAGTGTGATTATGAAAACGGTTTTGACCTCATGGGCCCCAAAAGGGTCACGTTGAGAGCTGCTCCTTGGGAGAAACAGGCAGGCAGGTAGTTTCCTCAGGCTTGGATGGGTCTTTCCTGATCTTTGCCCACCTTCCCTTTGAGACCTTCAGAAAATTAAAATGAATTTGAAATATATCTGTCTGTCTTTATAGCTCAGCCTTTTACTGTGATTATGAGGCTTCTTGAAAACTTCCCTTGTATGTTTTATAGACCTCAGAACAGGAGACTAAAGGTCTTCCAAGCAAAAAGGGGATTGTACAGTCCATTGTGGGTCAAGGCTATCATCGAAAGATAGTCCTGGCATCCCAGTCCATACAGAACACCGTATATAAGTAAGTACTTGGCAAGGAGGTCACCTCGTCTTGTTTGTTTATTTATTTTTGCACATGGGAGTTTTGCTGTTATGTTGACTTTGAAGTTAATGTCTTAATTCATAGATGGGCTCATTTTGTAACCAGCATTATTGTTACTTTCCAAACTAAACCTCCATGATGAGGGTACAGACGAATTGGCCTTGGGCTAGCTTGGGCTTTCTCCCACAGCAGGATTCTGGAGGAGTCCTGGTCCAACCCTGTCAGCTCCATCTCTCTGTGCCCTCACCTCATCTCTCCAGGAGAGGGTGTCGAGGGATGTGACGCGTCCTAGGCTGTCCATCACTCAGGGTTTTGTTTCTGAGCTCCTTTCTCTCAAATTAGAATGTTTACATGTGATAATTTGTGGTTTAAAGGGGCCAGCAGAGACTGTTTGGTTACTGGTACGTGTAAGTGTCCAAAATAGCTTGGAAATCCTTAGCTGCCAGAGTGATTTTTCCAATTTATGGTCTTTCAAAAATGCAAGGACCACGTTCTACATAAATATTCCAGCTAGAGTTTCCCATATTTCTCTGGTGACAGCCAGCATCTGGTGGCTTCAAGGAGTCTTTCACAGCTTCTTCTGTGAATAGCTGCCTATTGGATTTTAACGTCCTGATTAAAATTACCCGTGATTTCATATCTGCTACTAGTAAAACAAGGCATTTTAAAACAATACTTAGCATCCATCTCCGTAAACATTGTGTCTGAATTTTTTATTTTTCATTTGATCTGTTTAATTCTGTTCCTTTAAGTGATGGACAGTCCTCTGCCATTCCTGTAGCCAGTATGGAATTTGCAGCCATTTGTCTCAGGAACGCCTTGTTGCTGTTACCAGAAGACCAGCAGGACCCAAAGCAGGAGAATGGGTCTAAGACCAGCCACCAGTTGGGTGGAAGTGCAGAAAATGCTGAAAGTCAGGAGACTTGCAGGTAATCCCACCCTATCCCCAAACCTGTAGTTTCATTGAGAGAGGGAACTCCCAAATGAGGAAATTCCCTCTGCCAGTGCAGAAGTTTGGTGGCATCTCTGTAACTTACGGTCTTAGAGAATTGCCTAGATCGCTGAGAGGTTAAGTGATTTGTCCAGAATCAGTTTACATCAGAACTCAAACCTAAAGGTCCCTGTCTCAAAGGCCAGTTCTTCATCCTTTACACCCTGGCTGCCTCTGTTAAGATATAATAAGCATTCAGCAAAAATAAGCTTTCATGAGATTGTGTTGTAAACCAAAGGAGCAGAATATGTTTATTATGAAATTAACATAGGGTTGTTCTGTCACATTTCTTCATTCAGCATTCAGTCACTATTGTTTTATAAATTAGTGAATCTTTCCTAATATTTGTATTATAAAGATTGTTAATTTAATGTAAATACATTCTTTAAGAATTTAGAATATTAAAAACATAACTTTTCATTTAAAAAAGTGAAGTATGTCCTATTTGTTTGCTATTGTACTATGAACAGTGACCAGTATAAATAAGTGTATGGTCCTTGCCCTCAGGGAACACATGCTCTAACTGAAAGAGGCAAGATGTGTGTAAAATAAAACGGTGAATCTGTAAAATGAGGGGGTTGGAGGAAGTCATTTCTCCAGGCCTCTTTTAGGTCTTCCTTTTAATAAGTTTAATAATAGCTGGCATTGATATAGCTCTATAAGGTTTGCAAATTATTTTCCAGTATCAACAGTACAATGACTGACTCAGAACAGTGTTCAGAGTTCCAAGGAGGGCGGTAATCATAGTGGTTGGGGAAGGCATTTCAGAAGACGTGGCATATGAAGGATGATTAGTACTCAGGAAGACAGAGGAGCGGGGAAAGTGTTTGAGCTGAGGGAACAGCATAGGTGAAGACCTGGGTAATGGGAATGGATGAGAGATGGTTTGTGTAGAGGAAGTGTGGGAGTGCTGACAGGACAGATCACGGAGGGCTTTGGATGCTAGGCGTAAGAGTCAAGTGGTTATTCTAGACAGTATGAGAGAGAGAGAGTAATGTGAGAAAAGCGATGTTTTAGGCAAAGTATTATCTGATGGTGGTTTCAGGATGGATTGGTTTGGGGAGAGATGGAGGTTGGTAGACTGGTTATGGGCTGCCCTGGTAGTATAGGAGTAAAGTGAATACCTGGGCTGGAGTGGTGGTGGTGTTAGTGGGGAGCAGAGAATGGGTGGGGGGAAGAGATGTCTTCATGGCAGAATTCAGAGGAAAAAGAAGAGTCAAAAGGGCCTCTGGTGTTTGAGCCTGGGTGATTGGGAGGATGGTATTTCTGTTAATGGACAAAAGGAAGCTAAGTGGAGAAACTGGCTTCAGCATTGGTTGGTGGCAGGCTAGCTATTTCAGGTTTGAAGTGGTGATAGGGAGGAGAGGCCTGGGCACCCCGTGGTCATATGCTTCTGTGTTTGGAAAAGGGTCATCAGACCAAGGGATGAGAAAGAAGCCATCCAGGAGCTGAGAGAGATGGGGAGAAAGCAGCATAGAGGAGCTGATGCTCAGAGACAGGACAGACTCAGCCTAGGCAGATTTCAGGAAGCCGATGGAGACCTTGTGTCACTCCTAGACTCTGTTAATGGAAGATTTAGATCAGAGGTTTCCAAACTTGTTTGGCCAACTGCCCCCTTAAAAGAAAAAAAAAATACTCAGTGCCCCCCTGGAAATCTACTTTCTTTAACCCTTTAACATTTTTTAAAAAATTTTTTGAGTCATTTCAAAAAAAAAATTATATACATATAAAATGACATCTTAAATTTAATAATTTATTGTAAATTTGCAGGTTTTTTCCTGCACTGAAATTTTGATGATGCAATGTTGTGTCATATAGTTGTATTGTATCATACTGTAAACAAGTCATGACACGCACGTATTCCTACCCATGCATGCTGGACTTCACCTCATTGAAGGACAGGGACAGGCTTGCCTGCCAGCACTTGCATGTTAAGACCTGTTGGCGAACTTGACCACTGATCAGGTATAACTTGCATTTTGTGTGCTTATTTGGAAAATAATGTAAATCACTATGATTTTAGCTCTGTTACACAACAGATGAAACATGTACGGACAATTTTCAAAATGTTTTCATTTTCTCTTCTTTCTTTTTGTTTCCACTGCCCCGTTATTTTTATTCAACGCCCCTCAATATTATCCAAGGCTACTACCACCCCCCTGGATGGTCCAGTGTGGGGCAGGGTGGGTATCGCCCACTTTGGGAACCTACGATTACATGTGCCATTGAGAACGATCACACAGTGTACCACCCCCATCCCCACTGCAGCCAAAAAAAAAAAGACATAATCATTTAACTAATTCTAAGTAGAATCAGAGTCTGAGAGTTTGAGAGCTGGAAGAGAACCCTCTTCTTTTAACAGATGAGGAAATCTGGGCCCAAAGAAAGGAAGTGCCTTGTTTAAAGCCACACAGCTAGTTAGTGGCAGCTGCAGGTGGTAGTTTTATTTGAATGCCTGTCCAGGGCTGTGGTTTTTTTGTTTTTTTTTTTTACAGTCTTCATGCCCACATTTTCCCTGGTGTAAACTTCTGTGGTGTCCAGACCTGCAGAGGCACTGGGCAACCATGGCTGGTATGGAGGGGAAGGTGTGAGGGCCTTCTTTAGGATGCGCCCTCAAACCTCACACTGTGATCCTGCAGACAGGTAGACAGCTTGTCCCAGCTGTCCCAGTGTGAAGAGAGAGGAGAACAGAGGCACTCTGCCAGACCAGTGTCTTCTTTCTGTGCAGAGAGAGAAGATGCCCGGCACCCCCTCCCTGCTCATGTTCAAATTTTTAGATGTTTGAGAAGGAGGCAAGCAAGCTCGAGAGGAGCAGTTAGAACTGTGGGTGAAGGAGAAGGGACAGTGGGACCTGAAGGCTGGGGCAGAAGAGGGAGAGCAGTGAAGACATGCGTGGGGTTTGTGCTTTGAATTTGGGGGGATCGAAATGAGGCATGTTTTTGCTGGATTTCATGCAGGAAAATGTTTAAACTCTGAAAATCTTTCTGATTTTGCCCCTGCTTTTTACTTTGCCTCTCACCAAATTTAAACTCCATGTCTGAGGTGGTATATTACTTTTGTGGCTTGCAGTGTTCTTGATACACATTTGTTGTTCAGCCATGTTCAATTGTGTCTGACTCTTTGTGACCCCATTTGATTCGGAGTTTTCTTTGCGGAGATACGAGTGGTTTGTTATTTTCTTCTCCAGCTCATTTTACAGATGGGACACTGAGGCAAAGAGGGTGAAGTGACTTGCCCAGGGTCACACAGCTAGTTAGTGTCTTAAGCCAGATTTGAACTCAGCAAGATGAGTCTTCATGATTCTGGGCCTGGCGCTGTATTCACTAGCTGCCCTTTGATATATGCATTATCTCACTTGAACTTCCAAAAATCTGAAAATTAAGTACCACTGGTTTTATTTTCTCTCACCTGTAAAATTGCAGAGACCTCAGGTCCACGCTTTCTAAAGAGCTGGTTCAGAGAGTGGTGGCTTTCTGTATAAACTGGGAGAGAATGTGGTGATCTGCAGGAGTGGCTGTTACCTGGCAATGCAGCCGTGGGCTTTCGCTCTCTCTAGTCTGTTTCCAAGACTAGAGTGAGGTCGTTTTTGTAGTTTCATTTCAGTGGGATGGGGACACCAGTGATCCTAAGTGGGAAGAATCCGGAGAGACCTGGGTTTGAATTCCCCATTGGACGCAAGCTGTGTGACCAAGGCAAGTCACATAACCACTCACAGGGAGTTCTGAGACTCACATGATATCATGTTGGTTGAGTGCTTCAGAAATTTTAAGAATTGTTTAAATTCCAGTATTTGGTTAAGAGATCAGTGATCTTGAGGTAGTCTTTGTAAGATCATTTAGCACAGTACCTGGTACATAGTAGGTACTATGTAAGCCTACCTGCCTGCCTGCCTTCCTTTCTTCCTTCCTCCCTCCCTCCCTCCCTTCCTCCCTTTCTTTCTTCCTTCCCTCCTTTCCCTCCTTTCTCTCCCTTCCCTTTCCTCCCTCCTTTCTACTATGTAATCTATCCATTTACTTATATTAAAAAATAAGGAGCATCTATTGGGTAACTTTCTCATAAGTAAGACTTGATGTGTGAAATAGCAAAGTCAGTGGTAATAACAAATTTTTAAGCATTTATCATTTAACCCTCCCACCTCTCACACTGTTCTTTTTTCCTATTTTTAAACATCATAGGGAAATGAGTAGTAGTAAGTATGTAACGAGTGAGAGGCAATATGGAAAAAAAAATTAAGGACTTATTGGTTAATCTGTGTAAGTAATAGGCTATTTTTATTTCAGCAGTAAAAGTCATGATGGAGATAAATTCATTCCAGCTCCACCGTCTTCTCCTCTCAGAAAACAAGAATTAGAAAACTTAAGGTAAGTGCCAAAATAAAATTGTTTTTAATTTAGAGCAAAAGCAAATGACTCAGTCTTTTTAAAAGCTTGCTCACTGTTAAAATATCTATAAGATGTAAGAAAAAATATTGATAGGTGACAAATTCCATTCAAAAATTATTAATGCCATTTGTCCTTATATCATGTTCATTTTTGATGGGGAAAAAGCAGTTCTGCAAAAGTATCTGAGAGAAATGATTATTAATAACCAGTGATTTGGGGAGGTTGGGAATTCCCCCTTCTTCTAAAGTCCCCATTTCAAAGCTCAGTCTCTGAAGGTTGAATTAACTTTGTCCTCAATCTGGGTCAGACCCCACCCAATTTTACCAGGAATTTAATCTAAGCCCATTGTGCTCTCCACAGGTTTGGGTGGGGATAAATTCTTTGATTAGATTGCCCAAGGCTAGGTGTGATTTAGAAGTGAATGACATAATGAAAGTTATGTTTCCCCCATCCTTTCTTCAGAATAGGTCCTCCTCTCATTGTAATGTTTATTCTCTCATTCATTGTTAACCAATCAGAGTTGATTTCCAGACTCAGGAACACCCACTCTTCCCAGGGCATATAAAGTGTGAGCCTACCACTATGATTGGTCTTTGGCATTTGAGAGTGTCACATTGACTCTTTTATTAATGAAATGCTAGCATTATTAGTAAAATGATTAATTACCCAGAAAGTATATCTCTTGAACTTTTTAAATGTCACATATCTGGGTCTATGAAATATTCTATGCCCATGGTCCACCATTCCTGCAATAAAGGGACAGGGATATTCAGCTTTTCTTAAGGGTGAGGCTTAGTAATTTTTGTTAGACAGCATTGATTTCCGTTGTATTGTCCTTTTTTGTGCCCTTTGTTGTGGTCACTGTTTATTAACAGTTTTCCAGGTTTGGCTTCTTTTACTCTGCATCAATTCATGTAAGTCTTCCTGTACTACTCTGAATTCTTATACTTCATATCCTGTGGTACAGTAAGTAGTAGTCCATTACGTTCACCTACCACAGTGTGGGCAGCCATCCCTGGCCAATGGGCACCTAATTTGTGGCCTGTCCTTGACTGAATATTTTGGTATGTATAGGGCCTTTCTGTTTTGATAGCCTTGGGATATATTCCAATGGCCATATATGATTTTACTACGGCATCCCAAAGGTTTCATTTTTTCAGACAGGGCGGAATTTGAAGACAGGCAGTGGGGAAAGAGAGGTCTGCTGTGTGTGTGGCATTTATTGTATGTAACTGGGCCCCTCGTTAGTCTTGCATTAGAATCGACAAATAACATTGTCACGAAATTATGCTCAGTCACAGAATTTGAAAGTTTGTGCAGCGTGGTAGGTGGAAGCAAAAAGGAATCATCTGTATGTTTTATTGATGGACAATAAATGATCTTTAATGCAATCAAGACATGGAAAGCTGCTTGATTTTTTTTTTAATGGTGGGCAAATGTTAATTTTCTTCAAAATTGTTATTGTTTTTTGCTAGATGAATAGCTTTAACAAATGCTTCAGTAATTCCTTTTCCGATAGAGACAAGTTCCCTGTGGAATTTATAATGTGGTTATATTTTGAGTAAGTCATTATTGAATTTGGCCTTTCCAGCAAATATCTAAGCGGTTTACAGTAGTTTGTGACTTGTAAAGCTGTCATCTGGACTTTTTCTCTGTTTCCTAAAAGTAAAATATTAGAAGCATAAATAATTTATCAAAATTAATATCTGTGTTCTCTGGATGCAGGAATTTAAAAATGTTTACTAGCCTTCATTTCTTGAGAAAACAGATTGCCTATAGCTGAGGCAGGTAGGTGGCGCAGTGGCTAACAGTACCTGGCCCAGAGTAAGGAAGGCTTAAGTTCAAATTTGTCCTCGGATCATAGGCAAGTCTCTTAACCTCTGTTTGTTCCAGTTTCTTTAACTGTAAAATGGGGATAGTAATAGAACCTACCTCACAGGGTTGTTGTGAGGATCAGACGAGGTAAAAGTGCTTAGCACAGTGCCTAGCAAATGATAGACGCTATATAAATGCTTATTCCCTTCTTTTCCCTCCCCCCTTTCCACCATATACCTCCTGAACAATATGGCAGCTGGCCGTAATTGTATTGAAAGAAAGAAATTCTCAAGTAGAGAGTAGCTCACATCATAATCTATATAGAAGACCTATGTACCAAATTTCATTGAAATCCCTGAAATTAAAAGAAGATATTCGTGTTTGATAATTTTGAAAATTCGTCACCATTTTGTTCCAAGTTGGTAGATTAAATTCCAATATGAATTTAGATATGTCTTTTATGGTTTTGTAAATAAAGTTGACACAGACTACTTGTTGAGAATTTATCATGGAATTCAGACAAGCAGTTGAAAGAGCTCTCTCACAGTCAGATACTATTTTTCATCACTGTTATTGGATGCAGTTTGGAGTAACGCCGCTTTGAAATGTATGTCCTTGCACTTCTAATGTCTTTGGGGATAACCAGGCCAAACAAATGTTGTCTTGTAAATAAAAGTGTTTTTGTGTATTCAGTGGGGCTGGGGTGGGGGTGGGAAAGGAGGAGAGGAGTATTGGCTAATGATCTCAGCAGTTGGGCTCTAGGAGTGTCTGGGAGCACATGTTTCTTCTGCTCCGTAAAACAACAGAAAGGATGTTGTCTTCGGTTCTTTTACCCTCTTTTTTGTTTTACTTCTGTCAGAGCGTACAGTAATTTCCCACTTCAGCTGCCAGTAATACCCTCTGAATCCTGGGTTGTTACCCTCTGTGTCCTGTTGTCTTAAGGGAACAGTTCACCTTTGTTGTTCTTGGGTTACTTTCGAGCCCCTGATTCTATTAGGAAGGAGGCGTTGACCTTGCTTTTGAGTTTTAGTTGTATTTTCAGCATGAATTAAGCATGTTCTTGAGTTAGGCTCTCCTTCTTGGGTTCTGCATAAGGTGTTACTTTAATATGGCCCCCAAAGTGCAATCTGGAGAGGCTGATCATTACTGAAAGTTAAAAGCAAGAAAAACAGGCCACAGTTTTCTGATGTGAAATGCTGCAGCAGAAGCCCAGACTCTGTACGGAGTTGGGTTTGTTATCACCTCAGGAGCTAAAGCCAGCCCAGGGATCTGGGCTCAGAGATGAGCAGCAAGCACCGCCCAGGCCTCTCCATGCAGAAACTACAGTGACACGAATCTGTTTGATTTCTTTAGAGAGTGGAATTGGTTTCAAATCAAGGAACTTGAGTGAAAACTCAAAAAGCAAGAAGGAAAATTCTGAAGGAGCATCAGGAAGAGTTTGGGGGAAATGCCATTCATGGTGTTGGCTTTCATTCACCCAAGAAAGGCCTGCTTTGCTTGCATACTATTTAGTCATGGTTTGAAATGTTACTGGTGAAGTCATTTGCTTTCATGGTGTTTGCCAGGGGAATTTTATAATAAAAATGTTGTCATTTTCAGTAAATGGATTTATGAATAAATTGATTTGAAGGAATGAGAAAGTCAAGTTTTTTGGTTTGCTTTAGTCATTCCATATTTTATTTTTTTCCATTATGAACTTGAACAGATGAACCTGAAAATTAGCGTGATTATTTATCTCCTGAGTAGAGCTTTTAAGAGAAGTGCGGCAGGAAGGAATATTTCTTCTCTTGAATGCTTGTTCCTTTCTCGTTTAGTCAGCTTCTTTTTCTGGACGTCCTGAGAATAGGAGTGATCAGTTCTGGGATGAGGGGACTGCTTCCTTTTGTTACGGAAAGAAGCACCTTTAGGAATGGTACAGTACCTCAGAGTTTCCATGAGGGAATTCCAGGATCACTACAATGAATTGTTAAAAATTAGTTAGCTAGTATATATTAAACTTTATTGTGTGGAGCAGATGGGACAGAGGAAGTGGAACAAGATGGAATGGGCCTTGGGGTGGATTTCTCAAAGGAGCTGCCGAGGCAGGCAGTTGTGACAGCCTTGTAGAGACAAACGGGCTGGGGAAGGGGCTACACAGGGTCGGGGTCATCATTTTCAGAGCTAGAGAAGGTTTGGTGGGTGCCTTGGAGATGCTGGGAAGAGAGGGCTGGGCAGCGTCTGGGCTCAGGCTAGTGAGAGCAAGATTTCTGGCAAGAGGAGAGTTTTCTTGGGCTTGCTTTTGACTTGATGCTTCTCCCTTCCACGTAACGAGTGTGTAGCTGAGTTTCTATAGGCTGTTGTGTTTGACCCCTTGAACTCTGTAATGCCCAAAGCAACCATCACATAGGCCATTTCCTCTTTCTAGCATAACTAATATGCAGTAATTTATCGTGACTGTTCTTATGGCCATTTCTTATTACATCCTCTTGAGTGTGTTCTTTTTGTGTATTTGCACATAAAATAAACCTGGGACTAAATATGTATCGACATGTATGCACATATATGTAGAGACATCACATATATATTCAGTATATATACTCATACTAATCTAATTGTAGGTGTGTCTTCAGAAGGTAGGCAAAACACATGAAGCCTTCATTATGTTATTATATTTTGTATTAAAACAGGGAACCATTCTGAAAAATTCTTAACTAATAAAAAAATGATACAACTAAAAATTAGGAGACTGTCCCAGATAAATTATGTAGTTGAATTATGGGCCTGCTCTTACTTGGGCCAAAAGAATGATCCCCAATTCCACCCCCAAATCAAAGCTTTGTTATAAGTATTTCTTTAACGTCACAAGTTGAGAGATCAGACATTTTATTCTGAACGTTGAGGTAAAAGAAAGTTTGAAGCTTGATTTAAATGAGTGCTACAAGTAGACAAATATGAAATGTTAAGAATTGTGAATATTCTTAAAATATATCTAAGGCTTCAAAAACAAAATCTTTTTTAATTTCATAAGGGAAAAATAATTAGAACTCGACCTTAGCTACCAGTAATTGGTAAGAAGCTGGCAATTTCCTTTGCCTGTCAGTTATGACATGTGAAGAAAAGGCCAACAGGGAAAAAACTATGTTGTGTCTTAACAGAAAACTCTGCTGCTCTTCACTTCTAACCCTTAGGCCCAAGGTTCACATGGCAAAGACTTCAGTAAGTTGCGTGTTTAAAATTGTGTGTACTCCCATAAACTTATGACTCAGCCTCAGTCCCAGCATTTTCTCAGATACAAGAAATGCTAGATGAATTCGATCCATATCTCTAATAGCTTATTTTAATAAGTAAGTTTAATAAGTTATTTAAAAAGCAAGTAGCTTAGTGATGCAGTGAATGACTTTGAATAGATATTTATTTAATTTTGTTACAGTTTACATTAAGCTTTAGGGACTTAATTTCAAAAGTATTTGAATGAGGGTCTTCCTTATTTAGCCCTTTGAGTTTTCTTGATATTTTCTATGATAATGGAAGTATCACAGTGATTCTCAATCAAATCAACAGGTATTTGAGTGCTGATACAAGAATACTCTAAAGCCAGTGGTGGTCAAGAAATTCACCAGTTCAGTTACAGTCTCTAGTAACTTAATCTGTTTTCCAGTATTCCAGCTCCTTTTAGCCCATAGCAAACATGACTCCGCTGAGAGTCTGCGATGTGTTGTACTTGATAGAGTTATTTTTTGCTTTCCTCTGAAGTTGAAACTTTAGTGGAATCTCATTTCCCCAAGCTGTCATGAAGGTCACAGCTAGGGTGGGAAGAAATGGTATGTATGTGTGGAGAGAAGTGGGATGTGCCACAGGGTGGGGATTAAAATTCCTGAAAGGGTTAACCCTAAATTAAAGCTGGAAACATGGCAAGAAAAGGGGATTTTTTATTCATTTGTCATTTGCTACAAAAATATAGGCAGAAAAAAAGGTAAAAAGAAATCTTCTGCGGTGATCCCAGCCTGTTAAGGTGTCTGTTCCCTAGGCATCTTCAGTGAGACACACAGGGCAATTCAGTGGTTCTTTCAGGCCACCAAAGGACATGGAGCAAATTCTCCTTCACTGAATTTAACAAACTCTCTTGTGGCCCATTGTTAATTAAAAAAAAAAGAAGATGATTTAAAGATAAAGGGATTATGGTCTAAATGTGTTTGAAAATTACTTTCTAAATGTATTGAAGAAAAATTATATTCTTGTGACTTCTGACTTCCTGATTTAAAGTCCATGCTACTTTATTCTGATGCATAGTTTCATCAAGACCGTGTCTGCATATTCAACAGCAGAACTGTCTCAGCTGTAACTTTTCAATAAGACTGACTAGCCCCTGTCTCTGTGCAAAGAGGTATAAAAGTCTTTGGATCTGGCTCCCACTGAAATGGACTGTTACTGGTCCAGTTGACTAGCAAGTGATGATGGAACAAAAACATCAGTAGGAGGAAAAGTACATGTTCCCTCTGGACACAGACCTGCACAGACCTGCACGGAAGAGGCAAATGCTTTACAGATTGTAAACTCCTTGGGAGCAGGGGCCCCCACAGTGACCTCCATGGTATTGTCTGTCTTGTTTCTCCTTGAGATTAGAGACCTGGGAAGATAAAGCAGAGGATGACCCTGACTCACTTCATATAATTGGGGGAGGGGCGTTTAGGCTAAAATTTCCTGAGAAATAAACGTTTGCTGGAAAGCAGCATAATGAACTTGAGAACCGCTTTGAACCCTGTTTATTGTCTCCGACTGTTTGCACTATTCTGTCTGCTGCCACAATGCTAGTTTGCCGTGTAGTATATGGAATGCTTAGTCTGTAGTCCATAGCTGGACTTGATGTAATCTGACATGTTCCTGAGAGGGGGGAAATACCTGTCAACCCTTGTAGTTGTGTAAGTTGAGATATTGAATTAGGAGTTAGGAATACCTGGGTTCTAATCCTGCCTCAGATGTTCACTAGTTGTGCCATCCCAGACAAATCACCCAACTGCCCTCTAGCGAAATGGAAACCAACATGGGAGTGATAATAATAAATAAAATGGTCATTTCACATAGACTCAAAGATGATCGTGTATGTAAGGTGGTTGGGAAACCCTAAAGCCTGCAGGAATTCGAGCTCTTATGGGGGGGGGGGTGAGTCAGCTGGAGTGGAGCTTGTTTCTCTTTGGAGCTGCGAGGTCTGAGTGCTGAAGGGTATTGTGGTCTGCTAACAGATTGGGGCACTGATTTGCCTCTTTGAGAGAAGTTTGGTATTTTTTGTTCTCCTTTCATTTAGTAGATGGTGAATAGCTGCTTTTACCCTATTCTAGCTTCTTTTAACCTAGATTAAGCTAAGCTAAATGCCTGGTTCAGTTAACTACAGGATATGTGGTTTGACAAACCTTATTTCCCAGTCTTACCCAACAGGTTGTTTGATGTTATTTGTGGTTCGAAAGAAGGTTTTTTTCCCCTTTTCCCTAGTCCAAGTTGCTAGAACACAGAGCTCCATAGGACTAGGGCTCATAGCCTATGAAGGCAGCCTGTGGAGTTTGGTCAAATCCTCATGGGGGGTGGGACAGGGGGAGGTAGCTTGTCTTTTCCCTTGTGGTACAATTCTTCCAGTCTAATGAACTGTCAGATCTCTTGAGTGTTTGGTAAAGCAGATTGGACAGTGACTCGAAGATGGAGTTTGGGGTGGGGGTGGGCAGGAGGAACGGTATTTTGAGCAGCAGCCATCAGACTCATATGTTTGTCGTGAAAATAGATAATTACCAGATTGACACAGACTTGGGTGAGGGGCTGTAAGTGGGCTGTTCATTTCTGTTAAGTGACATAGGGGACAAAGGGAGAGGCGGCTGTAATGAACTGGAAGAGAGGAATAGCACAGACTGGTTGGAGAATGCATGCAGGGGAAGACATCACTGTGCAGGTGTGAATTTGAATTTTAACCAGCATCTTGACCATTTGTTATTATGTTAACTTTTCAATTGGAAAGAAAACTAACTTAATCAACTTTTCTCTGTTGGAACTTTTATCTCTGTTGCAATTGGATGTGACATCTTGGCCTGGCAAGGCCAGGGTAGAAAACTGAGGAAAACAGAGGTTCTTTGCCGTCTTGTTCATAATGAATGTATGGGCTTCTTGGGAAAGAGGATAAAGTGATCTTGGCCCTGCCATAAATTACATGACTGACTTCTGGACTCAAAGTGGGCTTGACAGTTGCCAGAGGTTTGAAGCTAGAGTAGCCCACCAACTGTCAGAAGAGTCCAGGACAGGCGTCCCGCAGCATGCCTGACATGAGACTTGTCCAACAGCATTCATGTTTCCTCCCTCCAGAGTTTTAAAAAAAAAATCTGCTTTCTCAGCAAGAAGCCCTATAGCACACATCCTGGAAGGATTTGGGCTTTGAGGATGCAACCTCAAAAGAACTGTTTTTATGGAATGGGGAAATCTTACCAAGTGCAGCAGTCAGCTGATAAGATTAATCAGGTGCCTACTATGTACAGAGCTTTGCACGAGGTGCTTTGGGGATGCAAAGATAAACTAGGCTTGTGCCCTGCCCTCATGGAGAGAGCTCATATTCTGCCACAATACTCATGCTCACCCAGGGAAAGTGGTGGGTGGGATCATCCCAGAAGAGCCCTGCCTTGTTGGCCGGGTTCTCTTTGTAAGTTTCACTGGGAGCAGCTTTGGGGAAACAGTGTCACTCGCTTTCTGGAGACCCAAGCCCAGGAGTGGATGGGGTTTCCTCTTTCACACTGTGGTTTTGGCAATTGAGTCTTTGCCCTTTAGAGACAGGAAACTGGTCCTGACACAGCAAAGCAGTGTCTTTTGTACTGTCTGTGCCTCAGATTTCCTCCAATTCCGTGGCTGCTGTAAGGGACCAAAATTCAACTCACTTCTACCCTGGGGAAATTGCAGTGTTTACACGCTAATGAATTCATCACAGTATATGGTTGAAATAGTGTTTGCTCTAAGTATTACGTTATTGTTCTCAATTTCTAGATTCTTTTGAATCCAGAAGTCTGAAGTAGTCATTTCTACTTTTTCAAAATCTAATTGATAATACTTTCATTCAAGATATTGCTATCTTTCACCTGATAAAAAGATTTGACATGCTGTAGGGAATTCTGAAAAGATGGCAAAATGAGAGATAGCCAAGGGTACAACTGTTCCTTTCCTACCCCACGAGAAAAATGCTGTCAAATGGAGCAAACAGCACAGTGACAAGAAGACAAATATTTAAAGAATCCAGAACAAGACGATTCTTCTAGGAAAAAAAAACTGCCAGACACCTCGCAGTTCATTGCTCCTGGCACTCCTTCCCTGGCGTCACTCCCCTTTTCCATGGCTTTTAGCTCCTCCGTAGCCTCGGGGGCCCCGTGTGCCTCGTGGAATTTGCAGTTTGAGGCCCTGACTTTTGAAGTTAGTCCCACTGGGTGGGTTGAGGTCCATGAATCATACCAATGTCAAGGCTTGGAAGGAAGGAATGACCCCCATGGAGGAATATAAAGTCCTAGAGAGAAGATGGTGGAGTGAAGAGGAGACCAGAAGTTCAGAGATGGCTGCAGGTATTTAACAATTACAAGTGGAGATAAGCAGCTTGTGGCCAAAAGATGGAAAGAGGCCCAGATGTAGAGGCTTCTTAGTTTCTCCTCCACAATTTTTCTCCAACCTTACCCTCCGCTGCCACTTCCTAAAGGGCCCCCCAGCTCAGCCTTGGGACTAAAGAGAGTCAGCTACAGAGAAAAGTGTAGAACCCAGAAGAGTGAGAATGGGAAAGGAAGAAAATGGGTCCATCTGTGATGGTCTGCCCTCTTCCCTGCAGCAGTGTTCCAGTGGTTCACCCTCACCATCAAGGACCACAGAGCTCATCTGACCCCATTGGTATGAGACAATAGAGAACAGGTAGCTGGCTGAGGCTTGGGAGGGGGTTGGGGATTGGGGGGCGCGGTAAAGTGGGCAAAACAGAGATAGGTCTACTAAAAAGAAAGGATTAATAGAAGAAGCATTCTATAGCAGGGACACTAGGAAATTCAGCAGAGTGATGGATAAAGACACATAAAAGTCAATCGAAGAGGACAAATGACAATACCAAAAAAAGCTATTTCATTGAACAAATACTTCATAGTGAAGAAAAGTGAGACTATTTTCTGAGAAAGGTAAAAGTATTACAACAAATTTAGGCAGGCCTCCAAAATCAACAGTAAAACAGTACTTTAAAAGCTCCACAGTGGTTCAGAAGCACAAAGAACTGAGCGAAAACATCCAAGATGTTGTTTAGTCACTTCACTTGTGTTTGCCTCTTTGTGACCCTGTTTTGGAGTTTTCTTGACAAAGATACTGGAGTGGTTTGCCATTTTCTTCTCCAGCTCGTTTTACAGATGAGAAAACTGAGACAAAGTTAAGTGACTTGCCCAGGGTCACACAGCTAAGTAGTATCTGAGGCTAGATTTGAATTCATGAAAATGAGTCTTCTTGATTCAAAGCCCAGTGCCCTATCCACTGAGCCACCTAGCTGCTCTCTCCAAGACAGAAGTACAGAAATTAGAACTCTTATGGAAGAAATAAAGTTTAAAAAGAGTGAAGAATGTAGAACAAAAAACAGGGTCATACTTCAAAACAGATTTCCAGATGAAGGGAACAACAGAATGGGAATGCAGAAGTGAAAGGAAAATTAACTGAAGAAAATTAGAAGATTAGATTGAAAGAATACAGGAGAACTCAAAAAAACAAGAATGTGGATTATAGGTCTATTAGAAAATAATGAAAAATAAAACTTGAGTTCCATACTTCAAGTTATTCCTACAGGGAAGTTGCCAAGAATGTACTAGAAACAGATGGAAAAAAAAAGAGAGGAAGAGAATCTATAAAATAACAAAAAACCCTCAAGTTTAACATGTCAAGAAATATTATAGTCAGACTTCATAATAACATAATAAAGCAAAAAAATCTGTAGACATCCAGGAAAATATCTTTTATAAGGACAATAGGAAGAACACAAGATTACTCTCTTTATGAGAAATCAAAGGAAAAGATGGAAAATGATATTCTGAAAAGCAAAGAAAAAAAACTGGCACTTAAAAATAATACATCCTGCAAAACTGAACCTAAGGAACAAAGAAAATGACTTGATGTTTGGCAAAAGGGAAGAATTTGGGATATTCCTTCTAACGAATCAACATGCTGACCAGTAGAATCAGATGAGTATAAGCAAAACACATGGCAGAGACTACTAAGATGAAGGAAAAAAAGATATTAGATGTGTGCATTTTTCTATTTAGTGAACGTTAAATATAAATGGATTAAATTTCTCAACAAAGAGAAAGAAAATGGAAGAATAATTGATTTAAAAAAAAAAACTGAAATCTAAGAACGTTACTACACAAATGAAACATACCTAAAATGGAGTGAAAATGGAGAGGATTTGACAAAACTGTTTTCCCTCAGACTATACTTTAAAAAAGGAGTTGTAGTCATGATTCTAGATAAGGCAACAATACCATACTGTAGACACTATGAAAAAACTATTGTAAGGTGTTTTTTTTTAAAAAAAATTATACCCTAGATGAATTACATAAAGATATTGATAGTAACACCATAATAATAAAAAGTAATATTCTTTTCTCAGAAATTGATTAAAAACCATTAGAAAGATAAACAAGGAGAATATAGCGCTAGACAAATTTTCAGAAAAATTAAGTTTTACTGGCCTTTGGTGACTTCTAGATGAGAAGAGTATTAAGAAGGATATATTTCTTGCATCCCATGGTAGTTTTATGCGCTCAGACATAAAGGAATCATAAATATAAAATGGCAGAAATAATAAACATATCCTTTATAGAGCATCGCATAATAAAAGTAGTAATATAGAAAATAAAAGCAAAATAAACAGACCTAAATAGAGTCTAAGTAATGGCATTCTGAATAATGAGTGGGTGGAAGAATAAATCAGAGACACAATAAATAATTATATAATCATGAGAAGGCATACTCTAAAGCTTATGGGATACAGTTAATTTAATGCAGTTCTCAGAGGAAAATTTGTGTCTAAAAAATTATATTAACCAACTAAGGGAATCAGTGAACTAATAAGCACGCAGAGGGTAGGAAATGGACAGAAGAAATCCATAAATTTAGAGGAGAAATAGATAAACTTGTCGGTTGAAAGAAAAAAAAAAAGATTAATCCACCATCTGTTATCTAACCTGAACAAGAAAAAGAGAAAAACAGATCATCAAAATAAAAAATGAACAAAATAAATTCACAATAAACAGACTAGAAACAAATTATTAGAAATTACTGTATAAAACCACGTGTCAGAAAAACTGAGAATTCAAAGGAAATAGATAAATATCTACAAAAATATAAAATACTGAAATAAACAAAACAATTCTTAACCTCATGTCAGAAAAAGAAGTCAGTGAAGCCATTGGAAAAATGCAAAAAGGTAAAAAATAACTCTGGGCCAAATGCATTTACAGGTGAATTCTAGCAGACATTTAAAGAGTAATTAGGACCTGTACAACAACAACAAAAAAATTGTTTTCAAAAGACAGTATTATTCTAGTCTTATTTTATAACATAAATGTGGTCTTTATATTCTAACCAAGGAGAGGTAAAGAATAATCATTGTAGACCAACTGATAAATGAATATTCGTGCAGAATTTAAATTAAAATTCTCCCAAGAAATTGATACAGGATTGCAATAGTATCTAGGGAAAACTCATTGGAAAACAGTTTGGAAAAAAATAGCTTTATACTAACATCTTATCTTATGTAACATAAATTCAAAATGTATACCAAAACGGAATAGAGAAGAAAACCTTTAAAAAATTAGAGACTAGGGCAAGATACATTTTGCCCCTATGACTCGAGGGATAATTCTTAACCAAATATGGAATAGGATAGCAAACAACACCAAAAAAGACAATTTTGATTACATATAATTCAAAAGCTTTTACACAAATAAAGTCATTGAAGTTATAGTAAAAAGAGAACATTATGGGGGAGAAAAAACAGTTGAGTCAGATATCACTGAAAAAAATCTAGTATCCATGCCATGTAGGGAATTGACATGTATGTAACACCAGACTCCATTCCCTGATAAAGTCAAGGAATATGAACAGTTTTCAAGAGAAGAATTACAAAATATACAAATGACCATTTGAGAATGTGGTCTAAATCACTAATAATAAGAGAAAGCCAAATTACATCAACTTTGAGATTTTACCTCTCACACTGAAAATTGTCCAAGATGACTTAAAATGAGAACATTCGATATTGGAGGGGCTGTGGGAAGGTAGGCACACTGATAACAGGCATTTTTTAAGCAGTGTGTAGCAGCCACTATGCCAAGCACTGGAGGAGAATACAAATAGAGAACAAAAGAAAGATAGCCCTGGACCTCAAGAAGTTTACATTTTAAGGAAGACATACATCAAGGGAAGCTGAAAGGTCAAAGGGTCCAGGAGGAATTGATGGCTCAGAAGAAGGGACCACTAGGATGGGATGATTTTCCAGGATAAGAAAGCTATTGGGTCATGATGGAAAAAGAACTTGAGTCAGGAGCAGGGCCCAGTTTTGCCTCCAAACCACAAAACTGTTCATGCCTTTTTGACCCAGATATCGCACTATTAGGTAGATATCCCAAGGAGGTCAAAGATAAAAACAAAGCCTGATACATAAAAATATTTCTCTTTTTTGTGGTAGCAAAGCATTCAGAACTATGCAGTGTACCATTCATCTCTTCGCCTAGCTTCACAACTTCAGTTGTCTTCAACTTTTCACTCTCCTTTACCCATTTCCAGTTAATTGCCAAGTCTTACTGATTCTCCTTCCCCATCTCTTACAACTATCCCTCTCTTCCCATTCACCCTCTCCATGGCCACCACCCTGTTTTAGGACTTTACCATCTCCCCCCTGGCTTATTACAATAGCTTAATCAATCTCCTTGCCTCATTTCTCCCTTCTCTAATGCATCTCCCACGCATCTGCCAAAATGATATTCATAAAGAATATCTGGCCATGTTATTTGTCTGCTCAGTAAGCCCAGTGGCTTCCTGTTGCTTCGAGGATAAATTAAGAAGTTCCCTGTCTTGGGGCAGCTAGGTGGCACAGTGGATAGAGCACCGGCCCTGAAGTCAGGAGGACCTGAGTTCACATCCGGCCTCAGACCAAACGCTTGACACTTACTAGCTGTGTGACCCTGGGCAAGTCACTTAACCCCAGTTGCCTAAAAAAAACCAAAAACAACAAAAAAAAAAAAGTTCCCTGTCTTGCATTCAGAACCCTTCTCAATCAGGCTGCAGCTTCCCTTTCTGAGGTTGTGACATACTACTCCCTTCCCTATTCTCAGTGTCCCAATCAAATGGGCCTCCTTGCTAATCCTTGTATACCACAGTCCATCTCCTGTGTCTGTACAGTCTTGTCATCTTCTCCTGCCTCCACTCTGTGCCTCAGTTCATTCACCTGCCACAGCATTACACTGCTTCGACGAGTTTAGACAGGGATCGGTTTTCAGCGGGCTGCCTTGTGGGCTGAGTTCTTCACCAGACCATACACCTGCACAGAAAAGAATAAACTATCCTTCCAAGGTAATAGAATGATGGTGTCAGTGGAAGCACCTTCCTCATTCCTTAGCGGGCCGTGAATTATAAGCTCTTTTGTATTATATTGGGTTGGAACCAAATTAGCATTTGTAATTTGTGAAAAATAACTTGAAGAAATGCTTATGGTGATTTGTAAAACACACGTAGCCAAAATGTGCTTTGGAAATCAAGCGTAACCATGTCTCCCAATAAGCCTCGTAGTTTCTTCTGTTGTTTTATTCCCCAGAATAAGTGGTCAGAGAGGTATAGTTTGTGAATTCTTCACATTATCTCCCTCGTTTTCTCGTTCCAGGTGCTCTATCCTCGCCTGTAGTGCTTATGTCGCTCTGGCTTTGGGTGACAGCCTCATGGCCCTGAATCATGCAGACAGACTACTTCAGCAGCCTAAGTTGTCAGGATCTCTTAAGTAAGTTTGACTTTGTTACACATGATGAAGTTGTTTTCTCCTTCATACCCTTTCTCCAGCCAACAGAGTTTAACTCGAGCTGATTTGTCTCTTCCTGGTATGACCCCTCACCTGTGTAGTGGCCCATTGGCCCATCCCTGTCCTGAGACTAAGGAGATGGAGTCCTGGTTCTGCCTCTAGCTGTTGTCACTCGAGCTGTCTTGGGGAGGGACCTGGATAACTCTTACATCCTTCAGATCTCCATGGTCAGGGCCATGTAGTTACAAATCTCATGAAGAGTATCTGGCGCTGCTGAAATCTGTCATTCTTATGGACACGTATTTATCTGTCAGCATAGAAGCACTTAGTCCGTATTTAGAATGAAGGCATGGGTCCGTGTTGCACACAGCAGATGGCTAGTCATGGCAGTTGTTCCTTCTACATGCTGCTCTTAAGCAGTCAGAGATGGAGCTGGAGAGGTCAGGAGAAGGCAGCGTGGTTGGGCTGTGTGGTACAGAGAAGAGGTGCATCCCTTCCTCTTTGGAATCTTTGGGACTCCTGCACCAGAGTGCCACCCTCTTGATTAGTAACTGCTTTGCCCGCTGCGCATAGCTAGCCCCAGACCACGTTTCACTTTCCACCCCCAGCTGGCCCTCATCTGCTGGGCTCCCTCATGTATTCCCTTTCCCTGACCCCCACCCCACCCCCAGGCTCTGGGAACCTTCATCAAAGGAGGGCATATCATTGGATTGCCCTGTGGATCTAGTCACCATTCTTAGGACACCTTAGGTCAGAACTTCCTTCCCTTTCTAACATTCCTCTCTATGGGGTTTTTCCCACCAGAGTATAAGCTCCTCGAGGGTAGGAGTTATCTCTTTTCACATGGCTCTCCCCAGCACGGTGTGTGGCACACCATATGCTCTTAGTAAGTGCTTTTCTCATTTTTCATTAAGGTATGCATTTATTCAGAGGCCTGCCTGGGTTCTAGTCTCAGCTGCCACTTGTCTGTGTGACCATGAACATGTCATTGCACCTCGCTTAGCCTCTGTTTCTTCATCTCTAACATGGGGGTGATGATAATGTCTATTCAGTCTATCTCAAACAGTTAATATGATGAGGATGAAATGAGCTGATGCCTTGGCAAAGCCTATCCCCCAACCTAGAATGGTTTCTTTCCTTCCTCACACCTCCTAGACTTCTAAGTCACCTTCAGAACTCAGTTCAAGTATCCCCCTCTACCTAAAACCTTCTCTGATTCTCCCCAGAGTCACTTTATATATTCTTCTATGTGTACATGTTATCTCCTCAAACAGAATCTGACCTCCTTGAAGCCAGGGCCATCTTCTTTTTGTCACCACATCCTTCACACACATCAATCTGCAGGCAGGAAGCCCCTGACCAGGGGCTAAAGCCAGGCACTGTTCTAGCTTCTGAGAATGTACAGTTATCCCTTCCACATCTAGACTTTCCCTATCATCATTTCGATATATCACGGGTTGACATAAGAAATTAAATGGGAATTTTGAAGGAGTTTTGCAGAAGACACATGAAGGCCAGCAGACAACAGAGAAAAAGTTTAGAAATTCAGAAACGCACAAAATAGACACATAACTTGTATAATGTCTTCTCTGGCACAAAGGGAGGGCCAAACAACTGTACGTGGATTTTCCAGACCACGGGGGCGTCATGCCCTAACCCCTGCAATGTGGAAGGCTTAGCTGTGAAGGCAAAAAGAAGATGGCCTGGCTTCAAGGAGGTCAGATTCTGTTTGATTCTGTTAAAGGTCATTATGAGGCTGAGCCCTGAGAAGGAAGGTCAGAGAGAGTGGCAGTGCATTTGGCATGTGCCTGAATAGGAGAATTCTGGACTCTCTGTGGAACTGAACTGACTTCGGTTGGGTGACTGTGATGGATGATTGATACAGAGCTGGAAAGGACCTCACAGATCACCCGATCTGTGCCCTCGTTTTACAGAGAGGAAGCGGAGGCCCAGCCCGGAAAGCTTCAGGAGGAGAGCTGATCCACTGACTCCTTTCTGACACGCCACGGGGCTGGTTGAGGTCAGAACCAGTTGTTGAATGCTGTCAAAGCTAGTCTGCTTGGGAGTCTGGACTCTTCCTTTATAAAATTGGTAGCTCACACTCGCGTTTGAGCAAGGGGGTTTCGCAGACAAACTGCTTTGAGAAGATTAATTAGGTGGACACGTGCAGACTGAAAGGGATGCTTGAGAGACTTAAGGGAGGCCAGGGAAGAGGCTGTTGTTGCAGTCCAGGTGTGAAAAAGGATAGATGGCTGGAAGCAGGCTGGTGACACTGGCAGGGGTCGGGGGGTGGGGGGGTGTCAGATGAAACCCAAAACCTCTGGAAGAAGAAATAAGATCTTCATCTCTGTGCTGATCCAAGACAGATTTTTTATTGATTTTTTTGTTTTTACATTGCCTAGATTTTTTTCTCCTCTCAGAGAACCATCTCTGATAACAAAGGATTTTTTTTTTTTTAATGATTCAACCAAACCAATGAGTGCAGCAGTCTGACATTCTGTGCAGGGCTCCACAGCCATGTACTCCCCACCCCCACCAAGGAGCCAAGGGAAGGGCCAAGACAGAGCATCGCAGCTATTGGTGACATCGCTTAGAGTTACAGTTGGGGTGCAATGAAGGAAGCACTGGCTGGGTCCGTCCCCAGCCGTGCCGCTAAGCAGCAGCATGTCCTTGGTTAGGGGATTAGCTGGCCTAAGAGATGATAAGGTCATCCATCTTATAGCAGGATACAGACCGCCTCTTCCAGGCTTACGCTCCCCAGTAAGCAGTGGGGAGGCTGCTTGGGATGCCCTCAGAATATCCTTACCAAGTCTTTGCCTCTCAGCCGAGCATCCTGGGTTATTCTGGCCTGGCCTTGGAGTGAGGAAGACCTGGGATCAAGTCGTGCCAATGTTATTGTATCACTCTGGGAAGGTCATTTAACCTCAAGCAGCTCTCTTAAGTTTTTAAGTTACAGGCAAGTTGGCAGTCTTAATTGGTGAAGGTAAATTGAACATTGGCACACTGTTGTAACTTCCACACTGATGAAATCACATACTTTGAAAAAATTAGAGTAGAAAGATCATAGGATTGAGAACTGGAAGCAGTTTTAGAGATGATCTGGTGCCCTTCTCTTATTGTACAAAGGAGGAAACTCTGAAGCCCCCAGGGTAGGATCCTGGGGCTGGAGCTGGAGGTGACCTGCAAGGCTGTCCTGTAGAGTTAAGTGATCTGCCCACAATCGTACAGATTTGAACCCAGCTCCTCTAGTTCCAAATGCTGTCAGACCAGGGGCCTCTCCAAGTATGAACTGACTGAATTTTCTAACTGTTCTTCAGTTGTACTCAACCAGAATCAAAGCAGCAACATATGTCATTTTAATATGAATTAGTAACATTTTAGTGATGCCAGATGACTCTGTCCATTATGTTTGAACTCTTACATTCCACCTCAATTACTGCAATAAGATTGTAATAGGAAATCTTTAAATACAGGCCTGTTTCCTAAAGAATTTGTGGTGCAATACTTGACCATTTGGGAATGATTTCTTTATTTTGTTTCCTACTTTAGGTTTTTGGGCCATTTATATGCAGCAGAAGCCCTCATCTCTCTTGACAGAATCTCTGATGCCATTACGCATTTGAACCCTGAAAACGTCACTGATGTGTCTTTGGGGATCTCTTCAAATGAGCAGGACCAAGGTTAATGAAGACATATTTGATTAGACATGGCCCAAGTTCCTACTTCTTTTTTATTGTAACTCATGATGTATAGAAATTTAAGGCTGCAACCATTGTAAAAGCAGGTCTTAACATAGCTTCTTCCCAGCCTTTTAATGATGTTTCTTTTGTAATAATTGATCTAGGCATCATTGGTGTAACTCTTGATTTTTAAAAGGCTGTCTAGCAGAGTGGGTTAAGTTTTGATTCACTGCTTTTTTCCTTCTTTGGAATCAGTCTAGACTGTTTGTTAGCCCCAGTGTGGTGAGGGAAGGTGATATGACTATTTAAAAAATACAGCTTAATTCTTGCCTAATTAATGTACAGGCTTGCTAAATACAATCAGGGTATTCTGAAGCTGTGGTCTAATTCCTAGCTTTGAAAAGTTAGTTGATATTTGAGTAAGTGGAACAGGAACACATGGGTTGGATTTTTTTTCCCCTCCATTTAAGCTTATCTCATGGTTTATGCTGCCATGCTCTGATGCTTTTAGATAAGAGAAATCATTCACTGAAAATTAAAACTCAAAGGAATGAGGAGCTGTTTAATGTCAGAATTCTTGTTTCATGAAGAGTTGGGTTTTCAGAAATGACTCCCTTTTGGCCTCAGACTGGTTTCTCATGTCTTTGTTGTAGGATCTGACAAAGGGGAAAATGAAGCAATGGAGTCTTGTAAGTAAGACGTTTGTAAGTCTTTAGTGAATGTGTAAGGCTGAAGGGGGCGTAGCCTAGACTTAGGTGAGACCGGGAGAGCCTTGTCTCCTTCCCCATACCTGATGCCGTAAGCTCTGCAGCTGGTCACTGGTTTTTAAAATTCTGTAGACTTTGGGTCACATTAAGCTACGTGAGTTCATTTGGATTTGTGTTTTTAATAACATTAATATTCCTTTTTAAGCTGGCAAGCAAACACCTCAGTGCTACCCAAGCTCTGTCACTTCTGCCCGAACGATGATGCTGTTTAATCTCGGCAGTGCCTACTGTTTGCGCAGTGAATATGACAAGGCTCGCAAGTGTCTCCACCAGGTAAGCCTGTGATGCTTCACTGCCCTTGTGTTCTCCGAGAGCCCCAAAGCTGAGGCATACGTCAGACATGTAGCATCTGAACTGTCTTCGAGTCAAAGAGCCGTTTTCTCAGAATGACTGGAGGATCCTGGCCTGGTCGGAAGGGGGCCTTCTGCGGCCTGAGCTCGGTGTACCATCTGTGATCCTCCACCTGAAAACGCTGTGCACCCTTAGAGCACCGAGTACGTGGGAGGCCGTGGTGCTGGCGGCTGCTTGTTGCTCCCGGTATTCTATGTTTAGCACCTGGAGAGTAACGGATATCGAATGCCTGACTACTTGGACACACATGTAGAAGCATGTAGAAGTTCAGAGCCGTGTGCCTAAGCATGTACTTCCACACGTCACAGCTTTTAAAATGAGGGCTTTGGTCATAAGAGTGTGTAACTCACTTATTCTCCACTGAATTCTCCTGATGACCCTGACAATTGTGTCCTCAGAACATCCTCACTGCAGGGACCTAGAGTCAGAGTGCTTGAGGACAGCTGAGCCTCGGAGGGCCTTGGGGCAGGCGGTGTTGGTGTCTTGGGGAGGGAAGATGGGGAGCTGGAGGAGGATCTGAAGGAACATTTTTACACCAACTTAACCTCCTTGGAAGCAAAATTATTAAGTGAACATACTGTATTGTGGCCTAACGAAGCATCATCATAAGCAGGTGCTCTGACATTGCAGTCAGAGAGCCTGGTTCAAATCCCCATTCTGATACAAGTCACGTTCCCTGGGCCTGCTCCTTTGTTTGTAAGATGAGGAGGCCAGTTGGGTGTGAGGTACTCTGAAATCCCCTCCAGGGCTGGCTCCTCGAGGGATGCCCTCGGAGACAGTTCTGGCTTGTCTGTCCAGTGACTCTATAGCTGGAGCATCCTCAGAGAAGAGGCTGTGAAGCGTCTCTCAGCAAGATGGTTGGCTGGGCACCTCAGCAGCTTCTGTGGCTGCAGAAAGCATAGCCTCAAGTTTTAGTCGTATTTTCAGAGTTTACCAATTACAGACATATATGCTCTTCGGTAATGTCCTGGAAAGGAGACTGGGTGTGAGACAGAGCAGAGACTTGTGGTCTTCTTCTTACATCTGCCACTAGTTCACTCTATGACCTTGGGCCTCTCTTTATCATCTGCCAGATGAGGTCACTGGATAATAGTTCTAAAATTCTGATTATGTTCTAATATAGGTGAAGTGTGACTGTAATGTGAGGAGATTTATTCCATTCTACGTAACTGGGGGATGTTCAACAAGGTGAAACTACAGTGTGATACAGAGAATGGGAATCTGTGGTTTTCTATAAACGAGTGGGACCTCAAGAGTCTATTGCCCTTTGAGTTTGATAGCAACTGGCACATTTCCTCTCCTCCCTCAAAAGGAAACAAGAACAATTCACAGTTAATTCCCAGTCTGTTGTCCCAAGCACGGTGGTGTTGAGCTCGTGTCCTGCAGTAGTAGAAGCCCAGGGATGACTAGAAGAGCATCACGTTAACCCCCGAAGCGGAAGAGAGACCAGGCCAGGGTGGGGGTGGCTGTAGGGGAGGGAGAATAGCTTGTCTGGGAGGGCTGAGAAGGAGGAGGGCCGTGAAAGGGAACGCTGGGAGGATGGCCAGCAACAGAAATGAACATGTCTGGTGGACGGGTGGAGTTTGTAATGGGGATGTCCAGGTGCAAATGTCCTGGAGGAAGTTGGAGCTTTGGAGAATGGGCAGGAATGGGATGTGATCGTGGAAGGTCTGGGAGAGAGGATAGCCATGTTCCCCGGGTCAGACGAGGCACAGGTCAGGGAGAAACCTTGAGAAGCCAGCAGGAGTGGCTCTCCAGAAGTGGAAGGTATGGTTAGCAGTGAAGGCCAGGAGGATGAGGACTGGGAAAAACCCTTGAGGTGCTGTTTTTATTTTGAATTCTGTGGGTGTGATCGGGCCTGGAATCAGGAAGACCTGAGTTCAAATCTGGCCTCAGACCTATCCTAGCAATGTGACCCTGGGCAAGTCATTTAACCCTGTTTGCCTCAGTTTCTTCATCCATAAAAGGAACTGGAGAGAAGAAATGGCAAACCACTTCAGTATCTTTGCCAAGAAAACCCCAAATTGGGGACAGGATTGAAATAGCAACAACAAATGCTATGAAGACATCGACCTGGTTTTACCAGTACAGTGTTCTGTACCCTTTCTTAACCTTTTTTATGTCCTTTGGCAGTCTCAGAATGTTTTTCAATGCATAAAATAAAATATAAAGGGTTACAAAGGAAAACCATTATGTCGAAAAGCAGTTATGAAAATATTTTAAAAAGCCCACACAGAAGGTCTTTAGGCTTTAGTGCCTTTATGAGGGAGTGAGAGCCATAGGGAACCACACCCAGGATTTTCACATATGAGGCCCTTAACATAGAAATTATTTCAAAAATTGGATTGAGTCCTTGACCCCCAGATTAGGGACAGAGCCCTTGAGCAAAGTCCTGGCGGCTCTGTGGGCTGAAGGGAAGAGGTTCCGAGCAGTAGCCCCGGGACTCTGGTTCTGGTTCTGGGCCCAGGCCCACCCGACCCACCAAGAGGCGGTTCTTGACAGGCTCGGGGGTTGTGCTTTCAGTCACTGGTCCTGTGGTTTTGATCACTTCTTTTTGTTGTGTTTTGAGAAAAGGCGGCTTCCATGATACATCCTAAGGAAATACCACCTGAGGCCATCTTGCTGGCTGTCTACCTCGAACTACAGAATGGTAAGTAATTCGAAAATAGGTGTGAAGTTTCAAGTCCCAGCATAAGAGCTCACACCGAGTGCAGTGAACTGAACTGGCCAGGGAGGAGGGACCAAGGCTTGTCTCTTCTGTGACTTCTTGGCATCGTCCTGCCTCTGATACAGAGTGGCTCGTTTGGGCTCAGGCTCGCATAGGGGGTTCCCTGGACTCGCGAAGTCATCGGTTGGGTCCATTTGGCTGACCTCTTAAAAATGTCAGTATTCCTACACTCTTTCTGTGTGAGAACTTGTGTATATTAAACACGGCCCATCTGGTGCAGTCTGGCCACAAGAGCAAGTGACCCTCCATTGGCAGAGGACAACTGACCCTCTCTTCTGCAGAAAAACATCATCATTTTGAAATGCAAAAGAAAGAAATCAGATCTTGGAGTTAGTGGGAATTTTGAGATAAGATGGCCAGAAGACTAAGAAAGCATGTGGTCAGTCGGACAGCGTGCTGCCAGGCCTTGAATGACCTGGTGCCAGACGGAGGAGGTCATGGTAACTGTCGCCTTAGCCCTCTAGCTTTCTCTCCAACTCTCAGTCTGGGCTTGAACCCAGGCCTACAGATGGAATCCAGTCCAGGTCCTAAGAGAACAGAGGTAGTGCCCATGTACTACTAGCCTGCTCCTCCCCTCCAGTGCCGCTTTGGGTATCATCAGAATTTGCATCTGGTGCAGATGGGGTGGGGGGCGGGGTTGGGTTGGTTGTGTTTTTAAATAAAACCTAGCTTGGGAAGGAGTAGCAGTGGAATGTGGGTTTGGTAGAATAGATTTTCAATGGCCTAAGAGAATTGAGGGGCCAGAAGACACAGGAGAGATTTCAGGCATCCCAATTCCACCAACCTGTGTGATCTCATGGGACATTTATCCATCAGGTTTTAAAAGCACAAGACCTAGGAATCCTTGTGCCAGAATGCCAAAGTGGGAGTCAGTAAGGCCTGGAAGCAAACTCCTCTCAGACACTAACTAGATCCGCAGCCTCACAGCCTTTTAGAGAAAAGGGACACAATTAGACTGGTGGAGAACCTGCCCCACAGGATTAAGATCTGTACGTCCAGACACTTTGCTCTTTTTTCTGCTAGGTCAAGGAATGATTTAGAACTATGAGAGCTAGTCCAGCCCCCTTCTTTACACACAAAATCCGAGATTAAGCGATTGGGAGCAGAGTGGAAGCCGGGCCCTCTGATCAGTGTTGTGAGAGGCAGAGGCCTCGGGAGATGGGCTTGACCAAGGTCCTCGAGGAAATGCTGGGGGCCCTAAGGCTGCAGCTGAACTGTCTGTGCCCTCCGCTGCAGTGAGCTTTTCTCATCACATCTTTCTCCACTCAGGTAACACTCAGCTGGCCTTACAGATCATCAAAAGAAACCAGCTGCTGCCTTCAGTGAAGACCCTGTCTGAAATTCGGAAGAAACCGGCCTTCCCATCTGCCCCACCCATCCAGCCCATCCAGATGCCAGCTTTCCCCCCAGGGCAGAGAAAGTGACCCAGGGCCACAAACCAGGGTGTTGTGTAATAGCCAATAAAGGACATTGGCTCGTGCAGCTGCGTTGGTGGATCTTTGGGGGGGATCGCCCAGCATCCACCCTTGCCTCGCTCACATCTCCATGCGTGAATGTCCGTTTCTAGTCGATAAAATGACCTTGTTCACAAAGTCACATTCGGAAGCCTTTTTCCCTTTAGCTCCCTCCCCCCCAGGCACTGTGCACAAGGGCATGATGGAGAAGGCAGGGAGTAGATAACTGGCTTTCAGAATGGGAGAGGACCAGCTCTTCAGAGCCAGGAGCCCAAGGGGAGAGCCTTGTGCTGGCCTGGGGGCATGTCGGGGAGGGGGTGATGTGAGAGGGGGTTTAAAGCAGCGACTTGACCTGTGACTTCACACAGCCCCTGGTGCATGTCCTTGACCAAGTTCTGGGTGTAGTTTAGCAGAACTAGCCAGGTGAGAAACCCAAGCCCAAGGTTTGCTCTGAATCCTTCCTAGGCCTGGCTGTGTGTGGGGAAAGGAATGCAAAGCATCCCTCCCTGCTGGGCTGGCCCTTAGCGTGTCCGCCCAGCCTGAAGTGCCTGGAGAAGGCCACTGTCTGGGCAGCCTTAGACCAGGGACCAGTCGGGCATGTGATTGAGTTCTTGGAGCACCCACCCTGGGTCAGATGAGCCCCAAGCAGATGACTCATTGAGGCCAAGAAGTTCCTTCAGCAGAGATTAAGTTGTGTGGTGAGGGGCTGGCCTGAAATCCACTGGCAGTCGCTAATTAGCGATTTTCAAGTGAGCCCGGCATGACTCAAGTGTGACCCAAGCCAAAAGAGATTATAAGTAACAAAATGGGTAAGTGTTGCTTGCTTGGTGCCTTCAGGGGAAAAAATCACTTAAGATGATGGATGGGAAAGTGATGGCCAGAAAGTTGCCAAGCTAGCTAAATTATAGCTTTTCCTTGAAGTAGATTCCTTGCAAGTGTGTCTGTAAAGAACTTAGAGTTTTTCTCTTCTTCCAACTCTTGATACTGCTTTCTAGTCTTACTAAACTTAGAAAAATAAATTTTAAGATGGTAGTTAACATTGGCCAGAATCCTAAGTAAACTAAGGTTATATAAAACAAGATTAATTGGCATTGGCTTTTGGGTGTCATTGGGGTTGTTGGGTTTTGTTTTGTTTTTGGAGCAGGCACAGGTATACCTACCCAGCTCAGCCCATTAACCAGAGGGGAAGGATGATTTATTCCCTAATGGAGATCTGTTGAGGCCAGCCTAGGGTGGATTTGACCTGTGGGCAATGGTACTCAGCTACATATTAATCCAGGGGAAGCACCAGCTTACCTGGAGGATTGTCTCGGGAGCTTTGTGACCTTGGCAGGGCATCGAGTTCCTCATCTATAAAGTGAAGAGACTGTACTGGATGGTCTCTGAGATCCTTCCCACTCCCGACTCTGTACAGATTAAAGATAAAGTCTCCTCTTGGGTTTCCATGAATGAAAAGGTTAGGGATGTTCACAAGACAAGATTTAAGATAATGGGCCAAAGAGAGGCAACGGCACCAGTGGCCCCAAAACCTACCAAGAGGATGAGTCACAGACCTTTCAACTTGAGGAAGTATTTTCTTCAGTGAGCTTTTGGACTTCCTTTTTCATCTGGCCAATTCTGCTTGTGAAGGCATTCTTCTCATTGGCTTTTTGGACCTCTTTTGCCATTTGGGTCAGGCTATTTTTTAAGGTGTGATTTTCTTGAGCATTTTTTGGGGTCTCCTGTAGCAAGCAAACTGTTGACTTGTTTTTCATGTTTTTTCTTGCATCACTCTCATTTCTCTTCCCAGTTTTTCCTCTACTTCTCTTACTTGCTTCTCAAAATCCTTTTTGAGCTCTTCATGGTCTGGGACTGATTTATATTTTTCTTGGAGGCTTTGGATGTAGGAGCTTTGACTTTGTTGTCTTCTTCTGGTTGTATGTTTTGATCTTCTTTGTCACCAAAGAAAGATTCTGTGATATGACTTTTTTTTTGTGCAGTTTGCTCATATTCTCAGCCAATTACTTGAGTTATAGACTTTGTTAAGGTAGGGGTCTGCTTCCAGTGTGGAGAATGCACTGTCCCAAGCTTCAGGGGTTTTGTGCAGCTGTGTTCAGAGATATTTTTAGGGACCTGTAAGTTTTTAGTTCTTCCAACATGGTATGATCAAGGGTGAGGTGTTTACTCCTTTTCGGGCCTGTGAGTGACCACAAGCACTCTTATCTGCCTTGGAACTGTGAGGAGGATTCCCTCTTCACCACCACCACAAGCTCCACCACGCCAATGCTCCTCCTCGCCCAGAACTGTGACCCAGATCCAAGCACAGGCAAAGCAAGAGAATCCTGCCTCAGCACCAGCAAAGAGATCCCTACAATCCCCCTCTGATCAGCCACTTGATTCCACTTCAGTTTGTGGGCTGAGAGCTCCAGAAACAGCCGCCATCCCGAGGCTGGACCAGGACTGGGGCTGGGACCAAGCTTTTCTTTCACTGCAGTCACAGACCTTTCCTACTGATCTTCTAAGTCGTCTTTGGTGTTTGTGGATTGAGAAGTCTAGAAACCACCACAGCTGCCCCTGATTCAGTTCTCTGAGGGTTGCTCCAGGTTCACTGAGGCCTGGTCTTTGTTTGCTCAGCCCCTGCCGACCTGAGCTCCTCTGTCAGCCTGGAGCAATAGACCTTTCCAATCAACTATCCAGGTTGTCTTGGGCTGGAAACTTGTTTCACTGTTTTTTGTGGGTTCTGCTGCTCTAGAATTTGTTTAGAAAGCCATTTTTTTAATAGGTATTTGGAGGGGTTTGGGGGATAGCTCAAGCAAGTCACTGCTTTCACTCCGCCATGTTGGCTCTGCCCTGACATCTCAACTTGAGCCCGTGCCAGCACTGCCCTTTGAGGGAGAAAATGGAACTTTTCGGACCTGCTGAAGTCCCCTGAGTTTAAGTTAAGAGAGGTCTTCTGTAACTCAACAGTGGCAGCTCCCATCCTTCCAGTGAAGTTTAGATGATGCTGCTCTGGGGAAGGCACTCGGGGGTCATGCTAGTAACTCCTTTGGAGATGCACTGGAGATACCCCCAGATTGGAACAGAAGCCAGGACCTCCTAGTGTTTGTCACCAGGACCATGAGAACTCACAATGTTTGGGTCTTAGTGCCCTCAGCTGCATGATGAGGGGTTGTAACCCAGATGGGTTGATAGATAACTCCTGTTAACAGATTTGAAGGGATCCATGTACTTGGATCAGAAAAAAAAAATGAACTTTATAGCAATGTAATTGCTTTCCTTTGTAACACTATGTATTTTATGCATCTAAAAACTCTTTTCTGAGAAGCACCCCAGGTCTTCAGCAGACTGCCCAGGTTAAGAATCCCTGCCCTGGATGGGTTCTCAAATCTCCTCCCAGTTGACCATATGTATTGGACAGAGCACTAGATGTGGGCTGAAGGACTGGTGTTGAAATCTCCCATGTGACTCTGTGCAGGTGCCCTGATGTGCCGAGTTCACAGAATTGGGAGTGGACTCACTGATACCGACGGCTCTTCCAGGATTATACCTGACCAACCATTTTAGGGGCAGCTGGATGGCGCAGTGGTTAAAGTGCTGGGCCTGGAGTCAGGAAGACTCATCTTCTTGAGTTCAAATTTGATCTAAGACAGCCCACTAGCTGTGTGACCCTGGGTAAATCACTTCATCTCTCTTTGCCTCAGTTTTCTTATTTTTAAAATGAGCTGGATAAGGAAATGGACAAGAAAACCCCACGGATATTATTGAATGACTGTGCGTGGTTCACAGGGTCACAGAGGGCACGCGCCTGAACAACAATCACAGCCTTCATTTTAGGAAGGAGCTGGAAGGCAGATAAGTGACTTGGGACGCCCCAGGTGACTTCCAGAGCAGATGCATCTTAGCCACTCCAGACACTGTGCTAGGCATGAAATACAGAAGACAAAGAGCTGCCTTTGCCATACATTCTGCCCAGTGACGATCACAATTAACAGCTGAACTTTATCCTCAGTCCAGGTTCTAAGAGTCTAAGCTCCCAGGCAGCCGTTGCCTCACTTTCTTTTTTGTCATCTCCCCAGTGCCTAATTAAATGCTGATTGATTGATACCAGTGGCTCAGTAGTAAGACACTTGTACATTTCTTTGGTTCAGGTAACTCTCCCAACCACCCTGTGATGCTGGGACCAGAAGGGACACAGAAGGGAGTATATGTTGCACTGCGCCTTCCTTTAAAAATTCAAGGGCCTTCTAGGTGCTGTGCACTGAGGGTTCAAAGAGAAAATAAGAAACCAGAACTTGTATTTGTGGCAGGGACGGAAAACACGCACAGATGCAGCATGTCCCAAAATGAGTCTTAGTGCGGTTGCGATAGCTGCCCAAGCAGAGGTGCTGCCCCTTCTGCTCATAACCTGGCTTGTCCCACCCAAAACCAGAAGCAAAAAGTGTTAAAGGCCCGGCTTCAGAGGAAGGGGGACAGCTGCTTAAATTAGAGCCAGTGGGTGTTTGGGTATAAGTGTAGAAATTGAACCCTCCATCCTGGGATCCTGGGGGAAGCCATCCATTTGTAGTGACTCTGTTTGGAAAACCTGCTTTTCTGCAAGTTTCAGACTGTACCGACCTCCATTTCCTATCCATCTCGGAGGCCCCAGGAAGCCTTCTCCCCACCTCTTGTGGAGCTCCTGTAGATGGTGAGTGTCTGTGTGGTCCCCGAGTCTGAATAGCTGCAGCCCTGTGCTTCGCCTCTCCTTCCTCCCCTCCCCCCAGGAATGCAGGGTTTTCACATGCACCAAATGCTAATGCCTTGTTTCAGCATTTCCCACCTCCTGATGGGTTTAGCTGGAAGGCAGCAACATCACTCAAAGCCTTTGAAAACCAGTGCTGGGGTTTCTCAGCTCCCCCACATATTGTCACAGCTGCATTGATTTGCATGGGAGCTGAACAGTGATGACTTTTCTCTCAAACTCCTGCTCTCCCCAGGAGAGAGGCCCTGGATGTCCAGAGTCTAATCTATTCTGACTTTCAGGACTATTATTTAGGACTTCATTAATGCTCTGGCTATAGTCCAATAAAAATTAAATTCATTTAAATTCAGTGCCTTTCAGAAGTGCATGATCTTCGATTCTGATGCTGTGCTGGGAGGGACTTGTCAGTGAACTTGGTCCAACCCATTTCTGAACAGCCAGAGACTATAGGAATTGAATTTTAGAAGAAGGAAAGACCTTAAAGGGTTATACTTGGGTCACACGTAGCAATTTGCCTGAAAAAAGATCTAGGGGTCTTACTGGGCTACAAACTTAGCATGGTAATGGCATGATGTTGGATCTAGAACAGTTTAATGCAACCTTGGACTGTATTAGAGAGTTTTTGGAAGATGAGGTCAAAATTCACCATACTCTGCCCAGGTCAAACCACAGCTGGTATATTGGGTTCAATTTGGGCGACTACACCTTTAAAGACACTAATCTGGAGAATGGAAGAAAGGAAATAAACCAAAGAGATTCAAAGTCCTAATAGCTGAGGACTGAGTGAAGGAATCCTTTTCTTCATCTATAAAACTGAAGGCTAAGTGATCTCCAAGGTTCCTTCTGGCATCCTCTTTGGAATTGGGGGTGTTTATCCTGGAGAAGACTTGAGCTACACAATAGCCACATTCAGGGATCTGAAAGGCTGCCCTACGGAAAAGGGATTAAACCTATTCTGTGTGGCCTCAGAAGACTAGAAATTAGAGGAAAGCAAAGCTTCTTCCAAGTGAAATGGACTGCCTTAAAAAGAGATGTTGAGTTCCCTCTTACTGGAGGTCTTCAAGCAGAAATGACAAGCATGTGATGATAGTGAGGATTCCTTCTGGGTAAGATGAAGGATGAGGCCCTTCCAATCCTCCAATTCTATCGGATTGTCCAACCCCCATCTCAAAGCTGAACAAACTGAGGCCCAGAGACATGTGATTTGCACAAATTAACACGAAGTAGCCTGGCGGAGCTGGACTTGAAGCCTGGGCTTCTGAAAGGGGCCCTTTCCCGAGGGTTTGGAAAGTAACTTCTCTTGGGTCACACAGTGCTTTGGATGAGCCACAGGGCACTGGTAACAATTGGACCTCATGGTCAAAACAGGCAGGCCAGGAGTCTAAGTCAATCAATCTGAAGCATGCATGGAAAACAGTTCAAGACGACGACATCTCAGAGCTACTGCTCACTTACGTGTACGAACGTGGAAAGAAAATACTCAGAAATGTTTATATAAGAAATCTCCATTTTAGGATTATTTAGGATACTGCTAACTAAAGATGGTGTGCTTTTTGAAAACTCTTAAGCACAAATGGAACAGGTTACCTATCAGCACTTACTTGCCCAATGAACCTGATGACATTGGGTCAGTTAACTCCAGGGGAGCTGAGGGATTCCCTAATCACCTCTTGTGGCCACCATCTTTGTTACCACCATCTTTGTTACCACATTTGGAGCACTGCTTAGCGAGGTCTATCCTGTCACTACAGGGCAGAAGGCTAGGACATCTGAGGAGACCTAACTTTAAATTGCCAAATAACAGTCAACTGGTCTCCGCTAAATAAAACATCTGTCCTAAGTTTGCCACAGGACTCAATGCTATAAGAGCTGGAAAGGACCATGGAGATCACCTAGTTCAGCCTCCTCATGTAATAAATGAGGCTGAAGAGGACAGAAGACTTGGCAGAGTGGTAGTTAAGGGACAGACTCAGGTGTATGATCCTGATTTTAAATCTAGGGTATTTCCCCTCCCTATGATGTGAGCAGGATTGTAGATGGGACAGCTGGATGCGACACCAGGAAGCCACCAATGAAGAAACTAACAAGTTATAGAGAGAGGATCCTTCGCAGCAGGAAAGGCTCTAAGATGTCAAATCAGTTAGAGGAAACATCCACGTTTGGACTCCAAAGTTCATCTTCAGCCTTTCAACATGGGCTTCCACAAGAATAAATCACACTGACACAGCTTTGATGAAAAAAGAAAAAACCCTCACATTTATTTGATTAAACAAAAATAAAATAAACTGCATAGGAACAATTTTAAAGTCCAAAGAGACACCAACTTTGTTTTAAGGCTGCTGGTAGCTGACACGGCATCTCCTTGCTACCTTCTCCAGCCTTCTCCATGGACCACAGTGATACATTCAGAAGCCTCTGTCTACACAGGAGTTTTTGAACACCTCTGTCTGCTCTTCCTCTGTCCATTGTCTGTCATGCCTGGCTACCTATAGGACCTGGGATTTGATGGTCAAAACTGTTTTGGGAAGTGAAGGGCATGCCTCCTTCTTCTCCCCTCTAGGGGAGGTGGACTGAGCCTGCCAAATTAAGATGAATTAATGCCCACTAAGTATCGTGACAAATGAGAAGTAAGGTTTCCCTAGGGAAAACACCAACATTCCAGCTCAGCAACACAGGAACAGCCAAAAAGAAAGTTGCTCAGCTGTTGAGGAATAAGGAAATTCTACTCTGAGGGTAGTGATGTTCCCAGATCATGTCTGACCTCAGTAAGTCAAAAGGCAAGGCTTAGGTCTGTCATAGGGACACCAAGATTCCTTTCCCATCCCCCCCCTTAATTTAGCATTGAACCCCCCCCCCCCCCCAAAAAGACCCAAGTCTATCAGTCCCATGTTGTATACTTGGAGTAAAGTGTCTCTGCCAAGGCAAGACACAACAGCCAATAGACAGAGTAAGCCAGGTTCTCGTAAACCATGTTAATAGACCCCTCCCACCCACCCTATTAAACCTTACAAACTAGTTTTTAATGATCCCCACCCACCCCACCCCACCCCACCACTTAACTGGTACTGATTTAAGGGGGAAAAAAAAAAGAAAAAAACAAAACCCTCCACCAGAAGATAACACACAGAACCCCAGGACCAGGACACAGATGTCCTCCAGGGGACAAAATAGCTAAGCGGACTAAGAAGCAAGCCACACCCAGAAAGAGGCAATGGCCTAGTGGGCGGCAACTCCGTTCACTTGATAGACAGGTACGATTCAAGAGCCTTCACAACCAATCCTACCTGAGTTTGTAACGTTCATACAATCATTAAGAGGGTCTAAGACCATGCAGGTACTCACAAAGCTTTTAGAACCATCATTGGTTAAACAATGGCAGGAAATTTCCTGCCTATCTGGCTTAATGTTAACCCGTAAGATCATTTTATTTATTTTAAATAGAGGCATGTCTTCTCACCATGACATAAACGCAATGCACAGGAACTGGGGGGGAGGGAGGTGTCTAGACATTACCCATAATTCCCCCACCCCTAACTCTGAAGATCCATTAAGCTACCTAGAAAAAAAGTGGGGGAAATGGGAGCTCAACCCTACTTTCTGGTAAATGTGCTTCTCAACTTTTATTATTTCAAAACAAAACAAAAAACCAACAACCAAAACAAAAAATCCCCCTCAGATTACCTTTGGTAGCAAAACAAAACAAAACACATTCACTCAAAGAGTTCTCCCCAAATGTGAAGAGAAGTGGGTTACTGCAGGTCATGGTGGAAGACATCCCACTGGGTCAAGAAATTACAAATACAATCACAAAGTCAAAACAATTCTCATTCCCTTCAAACATTTGGTATAGATAGCTCTGCCGTCCAAAGCATTTATAGCAATACAATCTTCTCTAACAGGATGTATTTGTAAACATCCAAACATAAGATAAAATAGAATATTTTTCTCTTGAAGAGAGGAGACCTAAAGGTCTTGAGGATGTAAGAATGTTGCAAATTCAAATTCCAAATTACTAGTAGTTTTTGTTTTTAATACTGAAAAAAAGTGGATTTTTAAAACAAGTTTGCATAACTCTTCATTAAAATAAAGAATCCAATTTGTTAAGAACTATTTGGATCTAGGGACTAAGTTTGCTTGAGTTTTGTAAGAACATTTAGTTTAAAGTCAGAGTTTCTCTAACCAGGGCCACTGAACAGTCCTCCTGAAAGTCAACAAAATCCCCTGTAGGTTGATGGATGTATGTATGGATGGATGGATGGATGTGTTCGACTCTGTAGGTGTGGGTGAGCTGTTTTTTCCTGAAATCAATTAATACTATTTCTTCAGAGACCTGTAGAGTGCTCAAGTGAGGTAGATGCTGTCTCTCTAAAAATGAGGTAGAAACAAAGCAAACAACGAACAAAAACCCAACAACTTTTCAAATAATAATTAAAAAAATAATAAAACAGGTGAATGTGTAATGGTTTGTGCATCCTGCATCACCAGTAAGCAGGGAGCCCAAGTACTCAGAGAAAGACTCGGGATCAGAGGCATATCTGTCTAACGCAAGTACCAGTGTTTGATTTTTATACAGCTCCAGACTGTTGGAAACAAACTCCAAAGAGAGGTGTTTAAATAAATACCCTAGTTCCTTTTTTTGGCACCACGTAGATTTTTTTTTTAAAGAAAACACAATAAAACAGAAAAAAAAAACAAACCCACAAAACTTTGGCACGACTTTCACTCATTTCCCAAACACAGCAAATCTCACAATCTTTGAAAGAAGAAAAGAGACAAACAAACACAATTCTGCTAGACCAAGCCTAAAGACTTCTCTCTTCAAATAAATTAAGCTTTGGCTTAACTCTAACTAAAAAAGCCAATCTCAAGTTATCCCATGGGAAGCCAAACACGAAGTGCCCTAATTCTGTTTGCAACGCGGAAGTTTTTGGCCCAATGTTAGATTTTAGGTTGTCTTTATGGTAGGCTCTTCTGAGACTTCCCCCAAGTCAGTTACGCTTAAAACTGGTCCCCACCGAGGGGTTTTGTTCTAGTTCACCTAGGGTACTTACTGCATTACAGAGTGTCAGGGCTACCGCTGATGTGTTCTGTCACAGGCTTGGCAGCAGGGTTGCCTAACGGTCACTTTAAGAAAGCAGTTTGTTTTAGCTGACCACACTTTCGAAAGGTCATCAGCACCCCACCCAAAGTGGTTTTACCCATTGATTATGGAAATTTCTTCAGGAGAGTTTTAGTGCACAAATTACCTAAACTAGAGTTTGATGAAAACTGATCTGTCTTCTGCACCTTTCGTGTCTCCCACCCTTCAGCACCCACTGGACTAAAGCCAAAGGAGATTCTGGGAAGGTTTCTCAAAGTCATGTCTTCATAGGAAGCAAACAGCTCCCTTCTGTCCCGTTCTCATGTAACTGATCTGCCTAAGCTCTACCTTTACTGGATACTTCTGCATTACCTAATAATGGAAAAGTAAATACGCACAGAATGGAGATTTGGGTGCTTTTTGAAAAGCCACACCCCTAGGGGGTACTAGATGTTGGCTTTCATCATATTCTTCCCTTTGAACCAAGACCCACCGTGTTGGAAGCTACACTAACATTCTTCAAGAGTGCTTAGCACTCTTGGAGGAGGACATGAATGGCTGTGGGGATCCACAGATGGTAATGTTTTACAAACAATGGCTTCCCAAATGCGACACATATTTCTCTGAATAACAGCCAGGCACATTTGTGCTGCTGATCCACTGAATTTAAAGGAGCAACACTACCAAGGAAGAGAGCCAAGCAATCCACTTCTGATTTCAGTCACTTAAACACCGAGCTCGTTCCAAGCTTATATGGCTCCCAGATACAGGTCAGTGAAGGTCATCTACCATCACACAAAGCTTTAATGCTCTCAGGCATGACAAAACGTGTAACCACCTTCAGAGCCAAAACAGCCAAGTTCTTGATGCATCAGTTACTGCTGATCAACAGTGATAATGTGTCATCCAAGTTTCAAAATATCCCCCCAAAATGTCTGGGGGAACAGCAGGAGACTACTGGAGGTGGAGACACGGGGAAGAAAAAGCACAGGCTCAGCAGAAAGATATGCTGTAATAACAGGCAAAGGCAACAGGACTATTCTTGGATAGACTGCCTCAACCAAACAGTAAGGTCAAGATGAAGAAGGCAAAAAAAGCTACAAGGATCCCCAGAATTGAAATATGTTTAAAGCTTTTAAAACCACTTGTCTTTGGTATTTTAAGGGATGCTAGGATAGTATTTCCTCATTAATAAAATAAGACCTTCCCCAACTGTTGATTAACCATAAAAAAAAATCCAATGAGAACTGAGAATTTAGGGACAAAAGTGGGGACAGTTAAAGAAAATGGAAAAAATTTCCTAATTAGAGGCACTGCATTAGGGGTAATTAGGAAATGAGAACCATTCACATGCTATTTTTCTCACCCCTTACCCTCCTTCCTGATAGCTAATAGAAGGGTGCAATGCCTTGCCTACACTGAGGAATTTGCCAGGCTCAGCTTCCACAGGGGAGAGTAGTCTGGCTGCTACCTTCAATGCCTGATCTCCTGTAAGAGGCTGTGGATATATCTGCAATTTTTTGTAGATACACTGAGAATTTTGTGGATACAGTACCCTCTCTTCCCTGGATACACAAAAGGTCTTTAAGTTTAGGAATGAAGACCTCAAGAATATAAAAAGGGAAAGAGAGAAGAAGAAAAGAAAAGAAACAAGGCAGGAAGGAGCACCAAGGAGAGAAGACAGCAAACAGAAGACAAACTTTGAGCCATCATCCAATTCTGATGACCCAAGCAAAGACAAAGCTGCTCAAATGAGGTGTCTGGAGAAGGAAATTCAGTGATTGCTTTATGCCATCTTCTCCTAGGAGTCACAAAGAAAAAGCTCTCTCCCAAGTCACTAGATCTCTTGAAATTTTATTTTTTTTTTTGAATTAATGGCTCATTCCTCCTTCCAGGATGGAAATAGAAGTTGATCCATTAGGCTTCTGACCACTAAAAAGTAGGCGGCTCCCAAACCCTCACTCCCTGAGCACTAAGGGAAGCCTGGTTTCTTAAAGAGACAAAGTGAGTACTTGCTGGCATCTCGGAATAATCCAAGAAAATAAAAGGCCAATCTCTGCCCCCACCCGATATGCACAATTTCTGCTTTCTCCTTCAAGACAGATAAGGAGCCACTGGAAAAGGTCATGAGAAGAAACTTGTGCCCAGCCAGAAGGAGCATACCCTCCCAAGTACCCACAGGTCTGGCCACTGGGTTCAATGCTGAATGCTCCATTTGGCTTTTGTTCTTTGGAACTCCCTGAAGCAGGAGGAGCTGGCCTCCTCCCTCACTTTCAACTGCTACCATCAACGTCGGAGGGGGGGATATTTCAGAAGGAAAAAGATCTTTACATTCAAAAGCACTCCAAGGAATTAATGCTGACTGTATCAAGTCTCCTGTGCAGCACCAGTTTTCAGCAAATGATGCAGTTAAAGTGACTTCTCAAAAGATCAAAGAAATTTTTGTTTTGGTTGGGGGAGGGAAGGGAACGAAGGGAAATGTTAACAAATCTGACATTTAAAGGTTTTTGTTCCCTGAACTTCCAAAGCTGTAGAAAAAATTGTGCTTTAAAATAAAAACTTTATTCTTCCACCTACCACCATCACTCTTAGGAAAAAAAAAACGCCTAGCTACAACATACAAAACAACAACATTTGGCTATTCCATGCCCTTGACGACAATTTCCCATGTTTCTTTGCTTCTACTGATGTGTACACACACACACACACACACACACACACACACACACACACACACACACACTGACACACCCCAAACATTTTTTAAAAGTTTTAAATCCGAGAATTAGATGACTTCCATTTTCTTATAACAGATTACACTCCTCCCACTCCCACAAAACCATCCCCACCCCCAAACACTGAAGATATTTTACTAAAAGTCATCAAAAAACTTAAGATGTGCACCATCTTCTTGGCTTTTACCATTTGGGGCAGGGATACTGCACATACTCCTCTAAAATAGAACCCCAAACTATGAAAGGCCCGCTCTTCTGAGCTGGCATACCTCACCCATATTTTCTAGAAATAAGAAAAAGATGCTGAACAGGACGTCAAACATATTGAGGTATGAAAGGGTAAGAGGGAAATGTTCTCTGTTGCAGCATTTTTAAAAAGTTTTTAAAAGGCTTATTACCAAAACACACTTAACACAGGAAGAAACCCACAAACCACAGTCTAGAATCTGGAACATAGATGCTCTAGGTATCTAACCCTACTTTTTTTAATCTTTTTTTTTTTTTTTTTTTTTTTTAGAAGTTAGAGAGCCTCATTTGGCTTCCTCTCTAGAAAGCTTTGATCGCACACGACCAATCCAGTGACAGCATGATAACCAATCCAATCGTAGGCTTGTGCATTCAATAACCCATTTTGGGGATGGAGGTAAATACAAAATCTGCACTGGGCTGAGAAGGGAGGGGGTGAGGAAAGGAACAAAGGGAGGAGGGAACCCAAAGAACATGAGGTAGATAGAATATATGACTTCCCAGGCTCAATCCCTGCAGAAAGAGAAGTACATTCATCTGTAAAAAAATAAAGATGAGGTAGGTCTTCAGTAACGTTGTACTTTTTTTTGTTCTCATAGTAAAGAAAAAAAATTTCCCTGAGAGTTTCTTCTTTGAAATTCAAAATGGACAAAAAAAAACAAAAAAAAAACCACTACCCCCCAAAAAGCAACCGCAAGAACAACAAAGCCAACGCTTTCTATTAAAAGATGATGATTCGATTGTTTCCAAAATCAACCACGACGATCATGCCATCTGGAGTGACAGCAATGCCCGAGGGCCGGTCCATCTGGCCAAAGCCACTTCCCTGAGCACCAAATTTGCATATGAAGCTGCCATTGGATTCAAATATCTGCACCCGATGATTCCTTGAATCGGCAACGATGATGCGTCCTTCCTGGTCCACCGCTACCCCCTGAGGACGCAGGAACTGCCCGGTGCCTGTGCCCTCTGATCCCAGGAAGCGGGCAGACTGGCAGTCTGGATGGATGACTAGAAGGCGGTGGTTATTGAAGTCCGTCACCACCAGATGGCCTTCGTGGTTGAAGGTCACGCCCCGGGGGGAATCAAAGTGCTTCCAGAGGGCCCCTTCAAAGCCATACTTGTTCAGGAAGGCCCCGTCAGGCCCGAACAGCTGGACCCGGTGGTTCCGTGTATCAGAGACGAGAATCTTGCCTTCTGAATTCACGGCTACATCCCAAGGGTAATTGAACTGTCCGTTCTTCGTGCCCTTCTCCCCAAATTTGAGGAGAAACTGCCCTTCGAATGTGAATATCTGGATGCGATGATTGTCCTTGTCAGCCACCACAATCCTCCGGGAGGAGTCGCAAGCCACTCCAGCAGGGCGGTCGAACTGGCCAGGCCTCGAGCCCAATGTGCCGAACTTGTGATAGAAGGTGCCGCAGGGTTTAAACACCTGGATCCGGTTGTTGCTACGGTCAGCCACGATGATGAAGCCTTCCTTGTCCACACTGACCCCCCAAGGGCGGCACAGCTTCCCGTCACTGTCCCCCTCGCTGCCGAAGACCAGGCCGGGCAGCCCGATGCCCACGTAGCTACGACCAGACTTGACCAGCACCTTGAAGGGGCTGTTCTTTATGTGCTGGTTGCAGATCATAACGGAGACTAGGTGCTCACCCTCCAGCTGTGGCCGGTAGCTGACCAGGTAAGTACCATTCTGCTGATCACTGACATCAGCACCAAACAGATTCCCGTCGGGCCCCATCACCACCACGGACATCAGGTCCCCCCCTGAAAGGCGTGGTTCCCCATCATGGTCATACCCGATCACAGTGAATGAGGCCACCTTGCCTTGGAGGGCACGCTTGAGGCCTTCCCCGGTGGCCGTGGTCAAGGGGGCAAAAGCCCCACTACTGACAAAGCCCAGGGATTTGATGGCCAGGTACAGGGCCTGGTCTGGGGGGGTGAACATCACTCTGTCATCTTCCTGGGGTTTCAGGAGGCTCCGGAGATTCTTCAGCTCCTGGACCTGAGCCAACATGCGGTCTCGGGCCAACAGGATGTCCATGGCACGCCCCTCCTCCAGGACCTGCTGCACCGCGCTGATGGTGCTATCTAGCTTGCTGAGGTTCTGACGAAGCTTTTCCACCTGCAGGTACAGAGACTTGGCCTTGACTTGTCGGATCTTCTCCACCTAAGAGGAGAAAGGGAAGAGGCCTTGTTAAAAATCGTACGTGAGGAGTGATGAGTGACAGTCAACCTTTATATCTTCAGGGGCACAAAAAGCCCCCAACGGGCCTAAGAAGGAAACTGAGTCACTGGAACCTCTTAGAATGGACAGATTCTCGAATCTAATTTTGTTTACTGAAGGACTTTTAGGAAGTTTCATTAAGGCCTTTGGGTTTTACATCAGTCCTTGTAAGGAAATACCACCATCACTGCCCTACAAAATTGTTCCCTCCCTTGTAACAAAGAAAAAAAGAAAGAAAAATAGCCAAACCAAAACAACAGTACTCAATGATATCACGTGATTATGTATTTAACATTCTGCTATCATAAGCCTCTGCTGACAGGAAGGAGTTACAGATACTTTAATGCTCTTTCTCACAGGGCATTACTAAGTTTTTTGCTGAGGGGTTTTCCCTACTTGTTCAGAGTTTGGCTTCTTTTGGGGGGGATCTTTTTATTGTTATTGCTACCAGGCAAAATATTTTTGGGGAATGTAGCAGGAATGATCAATCGATACTGGAGGGAGAATGAGGCAAGCCAAGGCCTGAGATCCAGAATTCTTGGAGAGATGTTTCCACGGAAATCCCTCTTCCTCCTGATGCAGACCTTGCCCCACCCCCCACCCCAGCCTCTGCACTCCCACCCACCCGACCCAGGCCAGGTGAGAGCTACAGTGTCTGCGAGTGGGCCGGAAGGCTCTCCACTAAAGCAGTGCTGCTGTGGTGGACAACACGGATTTACCTACTTCCATTGACAGCAGACCTGTCCTTGACGACTAAGAGGATGCTATAAATAAAATACCTACATTTAGAAAAAATCCACTAAAATATTGTTTAAATTCAAATTGATTTAATTTCAAACAAAGCTCAATTATTCTATCCCACTCAGTCTATGAAGCAGCACCACGTGGAGGGAGAGAGGTGGCCTTGAACGTAGAGGACCTGGGTTCAAATTTTGCCTCAGACTTGTCCAGGGTCTTTCAACCTCTCTGTGATCTATGCAACTCCCGAAGGCTCTGAATGTCACCGAAGACGCTGACCTGCCTTGGCAAAAGAACTGGCTCATCGAGGACTCACTGAATCTCGTGAAATCGCTGATCCAAGGCCCTGTCTCTTTCTCAAAGTTCCCATGAGGACTCTTCTTTAATTTAGCTGCTTCCTGTATTCCTAATTAAGCCAAATGGATGAGCCTCCTTTCCCCAAACTACAGGCAGGCTTTCTCCTAGGGCTAGAATGCCCCACTCCTTCCTTCCAGGCTTTGGGGCCAATGTGCAAGCCCATCCAAAATTTCCACAGAACTGCAGAAAAGCCAGCTCGTCCTTCTGAGATAAACCAATGACGGAGGCTTCATCAGCATCCTCAGCACAGAATGCGTTTAAGGAGACCCAGAGAGACAGAAGGTAAATTGTTAAACCACCAGCGAGCCCTCGGGACAAAGAACACCATTACAGGGTCTATCATTAAGAAAAATCACGGCTCTTAGCATTTGAGGAGAAAAGAGAAGCAGAGAAGCGTTGAACGGAAAAGAGAGAGGAAGGTTTGGATGGCCAGCAGCAGGGTAGTTAATATTAACGAAGGAATGGGAAAGGTTTGTGATTAAGATTCAGAGGACAAAGATGACCACAATCTCATGACTCATAGGACAACACGCAATAATGGGAAATTTGAACACATCAGACAACGTGAAGGAGGAAAACAAGGAACACAAATGTAAAAGTCTATGGTGGTAGGATATCTTGGAAATAGACACCTGGAGAGACAAGAGCATCTAGGTGAAGAGAGGCAAGTGGGAGGGAAGCCATCAGTCTGGAACCCAAGACAGAGTTGAAGAAGAGGAAGAGAAGGCTTCAGGAGAGAAGGATTTGCCAGAATCTATGGGGCCAAATGTACCGAGAACATAAGACAAGAGTGATTCACAGAAATTGACTGGTTTGAGTTGTCCAGCGTAATCAATGTCTTGGGAAAGAAGTCAAGGACAATTAAGATTAATTAAATGCATGATGCTGACATGAACAACAATCAGAAAGGAAACTAAAGTGAAAATACAAAGGAATTTTCTAGGAAATGAAATCCATCATTTACAATAAACACAAGACTGACGTTTTTTCTTCCAAAAGGTTACTCTATAATGCTAAGGACTAGAGAAAGAAATTCATCATTTTCTCCCGAAGGATGGAAGATAGCAGCACCTCAAAACCAGAGCTAGGTCAAGGGAAGAAAGATGTTTTGCATCACTGAAGGTGAGCATTCAAAAGACCACCTCCCCCAACCTCCAACAGATGACAAAGACCCTTTCATTCAGAAATCCAGAAAAGCAAGTTTGTGGCATAGTTTGATACACTACAGACAGTCTTCTCAAATTGCACCAAGTACCTAGCTCCTCTCCCGATTTTAATTAACATTTGGGCATGTTATATAAGATCTGAACAATGGGAGCATTTGAGTGTCTGAAGTGTCTGAAGATTCCAGGACTCACAGTTTGTCTTCCAAGAAAAACTACTAAATAAATGCCTATCCGTTTCTGTCTCTGGCTAACTTTCTGTGGCAATGGTATTTCATAAAAATAGGCCGGTATCACACTCTACCATCCCACCAAAAAGAAAGACTTTGGTAAAAACATCCTGCCCAAACTGTGTATTCTTAGGAAGCTTAAGAGTTTGGCTACCCCCATTGGCAGCCCGATCCATGTTAATGAATGCCACCATCTTGCTGTTAGGGAATGCAATGATGGCCTAAATATTCCTTCTGGATATGTTCAACTCCTAAGTGAAGAATGAGACCGGGCAAGGAGGGATGGGATGGGGGTGCTAGGGAGTGGCATGAGTCATTTTCTCCATCTGGTTTTAAAATCGCCCTCTAGGCTTGGCATCTCATCCTCTACAATTGGAGGAAAAGCCTTAAGAACAAAAAGGAAACTGGTCTTTTGGACGGGCCAGGAAATGGAGCCATCCAGCAATTCCCCCAAAGGCCTCTTTCCTATCAGTGTGCTGGCCTTAAAAAGTCATCTCCCTTGTGCTCTGCCCCTCCTGCCTTCTCTACTCGGGCGACATTCATTGATGGGTGTCTACCAGCTCTGAAAAGCGCCCTTGTTGCTCGACTGGGAGAGAAGGCCATACAATGCACCAGTGTGTCCTGGCAACACCAGGGGTTGGGCCCTTCCTCCCCCAAAACACTTCCATGAAATACTCCAATGTTCCGAATTTAGAACACGACCCGTGAAAGTCTATAATTAGCGCTACTGGAGTTTGGCCTTAGCGCACATGGGTCTTTGTCTCACAGCGGCTGGACAAAGAACAGCCGGGTCTGGCAGAGCATCTGTCTTACCTTCCACAGCAGCTCACACTCCCTCTCCTCCAGGGCCTTCTTGTGCCTCGATGTGACTGCTTTGACTTCAGACTGGACCACCTTTGCTTTCATTTCAACTTGGTCCGCCACAGCCTGGGCCTGTTCAATGCTCAGCTGGAAACAACAGAACAAAACAAAGACAGAGCATATATAATATCTGTCCGAAGCGGCTACAGAGACTGCAAAGGGGAGACACACACACGAAGCCACTATCACTCGGCTCTGCCCCCAAGCAGAGGGCTGGCACGGCAAGACTGGCACCTGTCTGACATGTAACCAGAGGAGTGTTTGGGCAGCCCCAGCTTCCTCCGTATGACGAGTTACACCTAAATGGTGGTGTATGTCAGGACTATTAAAAGATACTCTGACATGGGAAAACCAGTGTAGCAGAGTTCCAGGCGAAAACTTGAAATGCAGTATCAAATGCAGCATGTATCATCAAGCAGCTGTGACTATGGACCCAGCCAACCCTTGGGCCCTACTGTGCTGGAGGGTACAGCTCCAACTCCCAGCACCCCCTCCCACAACCAAGACTCCCCACCCACTCTAGCCCAAAACTGCTGCCTAGAGGTGCTGGGTTTGCTAGAGTCAAGATAAAAGCGTTAGGAACAAACCCCCTAAAAGCCTTCCTGAAGGAAAAAATGGGAACCTATATCAAGTGTTCAAGGGGAATCTCGTCCTCCTGAGGCAAAAAATCAAATTTCCTAAAATTTCCTTAGCCTTCAAAAAGCAGGCAGAAATTATCCATAAAGAATTAATTAAAACTGAAAACCTACTGATTTTAAGTACCTGTAATATTAATGCCTCTTTTAAAACCCATCAAGATTTCTATGAGAGGCAGGGTAGTAGATAGAGGGAGATACACCAGCCTGAGAATGAGGAAGACTGGGGTTCAAAATACTGCCAGGGATAAGTCTGTCCTTGTAGATAAATTGCCAATTTGCATGCAAAGGTGGGATTCCCACTTCCTCCTTGACCCCTCCCACCCCACTGCCCCTAATCCACGAGAAGATAAGAAACAAGGCAGAAAGCTCATAGTACTTGGGTTTCATGGCCCAACTGTGTGACCTTGGACAAGATGGATCATCTCTCTGGGTCTCAGTATCCTCATCTGTAAAATGGGGGTTGACCTAATGATCTCAAAAGACCTTTGCAGTTCAAATAGCACAAGAACCTCTACTTGGATCAGGGATTCCAAACCTTAGGGGCCCCAACTCTTTGGAATGGCATTTCCCCAGTGTTTAGGAGACAGCCCAGTAGAGTGTGGTGTACATAATGGAGTGAAGGGAGTGGCAGAGGATACCAGCTGAAAAGGAGACCAAATGTGAAAGGAAATCTAATGAGCCAGAATGGCCAGCCGAGAATCCTGACGGGGGCTGGGAGCAGGGTACTGCACTCCTTTATGCACTATAATTCATTGAATCAAATGTAAAAAGGTTCCCAAATAAAATAGTTGTTGGGAAGGATAATTAAGGCTAAGTTTCTAACAGAAACTAGCTATTCTACATAAGGCAAGAACCTTATTGGAAACTTCATTTCTCCTGTTACCTCCAAGATCACTGAAATGGCTTCCCAAGCTGGTCCCATCCTAGCTTTGCCTCCTTCTTACACCTCAACCCACTCCATGCATTCTACAATCTGGCTTTACTGGTCTTCTGAAGGCTGGTGTTCACAAGTGACATTCCCATCACCCACCTCGAGGCCTAGTCACTGATTCTGCCCTGGGCTTGGAATATTTTCCTTCTCACCTTAGCATCCCTGGTTGCCTTCAACGTTCAGTTCAAACATCTTTCTGCAGGTGACTTTCTGCAGTCTGTCCACTTGCTAATGAGATCCTCCCCCCCACCCCCCATAAGGTTGCCTTACACTAGGAAGGTACATTGTATGTACTTAATTATGTCCAACTTATCTCCCCGTTTTTGCTTTTCCTTTGACTCTGCAATGCCTGGTACATAGTAAGCACTTAATAAATGCATGTTATTGATTGGCTGATCTTAAAAGACACCTGCATATGTAAGATGCACTCTGGCAAATGGAACTCCATAATTCCAAATTCCTGGTCCTGAACATTCATTTTACCCCTATTAACCAACATAACTCTCCAATGGGCCCTTGGCCCTTCCTCTCCCTCACCTGTCCCAGACCAGGGGAAGATGACATCAATCTATACGGACTCACACGCCTCAGAGAGAATGCAAAGACACAGCAGGTGGCCATGTCATGCATTGGCCTGATACCCATGGGATAGTAAACGAGCCAGGGAAAGCCTGCCAGCATGGCCCAGGTCCTTGAGGGGGGCTTGGGAGAGAGGGCACGGCCAAGCTCAGAACATGCAATGCTGAGGGAAATCCCCAATCAGTAAGATTCCAGAAGGGGCAGGTTATGTTGGTCTGTATCATCTTGGCTGGGGTGGGGGAGGTTCCTTTTTTTATTCAAGATGTTGGCTTCTAAATTATCTTTAGTGTGGATTTTTGTAATTCGGTCAAAAGGCCAAAACTATCCAGATGTTAGTGATATAGTTAGTACGCAATGTGAATGAAGACTGTAATGGTGAAGGTAAATCGATGACAGTTTCTATCTTATTTTTATTCCTTTTGCATTGGGAAAACCTGATTTTCATTCCTGGTTATTACCTTTGTTTTATAGTCTCTTTCAAATTTCCTGGTTTATCCAATTACCCCGGGGTGGGAGTGGGGATACCCAATTTGGTTCAACTAAATATTTATAGTAAAATGGAAACTGATTATTTTTACACATTTTACAGAGTCAGTCCCACAATGACTGTGCCTCATACATTATCATCACTGGGCAGGCTCAATAAATACAAAAACTCAATCAATCAATTTGTACAAGTTTCATCAATAAGCTCAACTTTTCAATCACACCGTCAGTTTCAACCAATCTTTGAGGGTCCTCTGCATTAAATGAATGCCTCAGCATCCTTATCAGCAAAATGGGGCTACTAACAGCCTGTCCCTCCCAAGGTTGTGGCAAGGATCCAAGGAGATCCCATTTGTAAAGCACTCTATAAACACTAGCTAGTAGGATTATTAGCCCTTTTACACAGGCAGCTCTGGGTTCTAAAACTAGCAAAGGAGTGAGCCCAGGAGTCCAGAATCATCTAATATTTACAAGTGCCCACATGCAGATCAGCAAGCTTTCACACAGGATATCTTATCAATGTCTTACACACTGGCGTTATCAGCATCGGCAGCTGGGGCCCCCCAAGAGACCCTGACAAGGGGGAGCCCACAGACCTGAGAGGCTAAATGAGGAACGTGGGCAGCTCAGGCTCTTCGCCTTGCTAAGAAAGAGGCTTTGAGGTACCTGGGGGGAGGCAGCCATGGTAGGTGCCAGCGGGCAAAGTGACTACTCTTAAAGCAACTGAGAAACACTAAGACAATAAAGCTAGACTGGACAAACCAAACGGCAAAGAGCAAAGCTGGAGACTGGAAAGAGATTCCAAAGCCACCAACCCACTCCGCCATTTTAGAGGCGAAGAAACTCCAGCTGAGAGCTAGAGATACAAGAAAGGCAGAAGTCCAGCTCCTGCACAGGTAATCAGCCTCTGAACAAAGGTGGGGGGGGGGGGGGCAAGTGGCAAGGGCCACGGCCACCCGTGCCCCTCAGGTACTGCAGAGCTCCCGGATCGACACCACTGCACACATCAGGGGCTTTCTCCGGTGCGATCTCCTCAGAAAATCTCCGGGCCAGCAAAGGAGAAATTCCCATTCGTTACATAGACACTTCAGTGGGGTCCCCAGTGCTCTCTCTCACAAGGGCTCTCCCACTCCTCTCTAGAATCCCATACATTTCGGTGGCAGGGTTTTC
>NW_020954577.1:1708156-1723345 GCF_900497805.2 Vombatus ursinus
TCTATAAACCTGAAGCAGGGCAGCTAATAGTCAGTCCAGAAGCATTTATTAAGATCGTATTACGTGCCCAGTACCACGCTAAAAGCTGGGGAGGCAAAGAAGGGCCTGCCCTCATGGGGTGGACAGTCAGATGAGGGAGATAGGCACAGCCATAGGTACCTATGAGAAACCAAGTGGATGGAAAGCAGAGGCTCTTTGGCAACCTGGAGCAAAGCACCAGCCACCTTGCCTTAGTTACGGCTTTGTGATCCAGCACACAGACTTGCTTGGACACACACAATGAGTATAAATAACAACAACAAAAATTAACGTTTATTTAACCCTGACTGTGTGCCAGGCATGGTACTAAGTACTTTAAAAATGTCATCTCATTTGATTCTCATAACAACTCTGGCAGGACGGTGCCACTGTTATTCCCATTTTACAGATGAGGAAACTGAGACAAGCGGGTTAGGTAAGCTGCCCTGGGTCACACAACTGGTAAGTGTCTGGATGTGAACTCAGGTTTTCCTGACTCCAGGCTGGCACCCCCTCCATACAGACCTCATGTAGCCAAAACCTGCAGTCCCAACTCCTGCTCCCCTGGGGACCTGTCTCCTTAATAGCACAAGCTTCTTTGACCGTTTTGGATGTGTCTTTGTGTCCCCAGCGCCGGGGCCAATGCCCAGCACATAGCAGGCACCTAATAAATAGTCATCAACTGTTGTACACAGCAAGCAAGCAATAAATACTTTTGAATTCCTGCATGATGAACTCAAAGGCTGGGGAGGGGAGCTGGGGGGAGCGGGTGTGGAGTTGCTCAAAGGCCTTTCTCCCACAGCAATTACTCGATTTCTTTCCTATTTCATGGGGCTAAAAAGGTCTCCCTTTGGTGATGTGGCAGTCCAGAGGGACCAAGTCCTTCGAAGTCACACAGCAAACCACTCTGCACTAAATTGACTCCTACCCATAGCAAATGTTACCTTGAGCTCCCACAGGAAAGAAACTGGTTAGGCCAGAAAGGATTTTCAGGAGCTTCAGCCCCTCACCCCCAATTGTCTCTAGGGCTGGGAGGAAGGGTGGGTCGTGGGGTCGGGGCTGTGTACACTTTCCTTCCCTCAACTCAGATCCTGAGCAAGGAGCCCCGTTAACAGGCCAGGGCCTGGTTCTCCTGAACTGGAACCCGGGCACTCTGCCCCATGGCCCAGACAACAGTCCTTCCCCTTACCCTCTTGAGTCTGGGAGAGGATCAGGATGGGCACTTCACTAGGATTTCAGGCCAGGTGTACCTTGGAGGGGGGAAGGAGGTTGGGGCTCTAGGACAAACAAGCCTTTGAGGTGACCTACCTTTAAACCTAGCAAAGCACTTTACAAAGAGGATCTCATCTGATCCTCATAACAAAGTGGGCAAGATAGCTACTATTATCATTCCCATTTTACAGAAAAGGAAACTGAGACAGAGAGCACAGATGACTCATATACAACTAATAAGAGCCAGAAGGGGTCCCTGAACTCAGGTCTTTCAGCCTGAATAGCTGGTCCTCGAACAACTGCACCACTGTCTCTCAGGTGGTATCTAATACTCATGAAAACAGCTTCCCAATTCTAAGATCCATCATCCCCAAATCTCCAGGGAATCTCCCTCACTTTTTTTTTTTAAAAGCATCAGTGCCACCTAACACTCCTGGCAAAACTGTCCAGGGAGTAGCTGGTTCTGCCCAAAGACAGAGAGGATGCTGCTGGCCAGAAGGAAATTCTGGAGTAAAAACCACTGCCAGAAATTTCTAAATAAAAGTTGGGGCTGTGTGGGGGCGACGGTGCCAGGCCACCAGGCCGGGCTCTGTATGGGAGTCGGGCCCCAGATGGCCATGCCACCCCACCATGAGATCTCAATCCAGGGCTCCCACCCCCTTCACCCTTCCCCGAGCTGGGCTGGGGCCAGAGGACACAGAGGGTAGCCGACGTGTCTCACGCTGGAGCCCTGGTATTGTTTTCCTTCTTGCCTCCCTACATGTGAGCTGGGAAACCCTGGGCAGGCTACTTGAGCTCCAGCCCTCACCTACATGGCTGCTACCTGCCTGAAGAATAAGAGGCGTTAGGCCAATGTCTCCAGAGGGCTCCTTCTAGCTTTCAGGGCAAATGAAAACATGAGCAGAAGTGGTGAATGTGGATTAGAGAAAATGACCCAAGTCAGGCAAGACTTAAAAAAAAGGGGGGGGGAGGACCCTGCGGGGGCCAGATAACAACACTGACTTCATGGAAATGTGATGGTGCAGCCAGAGGGGAAGGACATTCCAAATGGCCCCTCTTCTCAGTGTGGCCACCATCTCAGCTCCTCCCCAGATCTCACTTTCCAGGCTACCGAATGTTTCTCAAACTACCCCATCTTGTCAATCAGCAGCAGCTGAGGACGTGGCTCTACACTGGGGACCTCCGCCAGAGCTGCACCACAAGCCGCCATCCCCCGGTAAGTGGGCCCTGGGCCGAGGGAGGGGGAGGATTAGCCCATTTTAGGAAAACTATAATAACTGCTTTATTCAAGTCATTCCAATTAAAAGCCAGCCCACATTTGGCAGCCAACTGTGTGATCCGTACAGAAGCGAACGGTGGAAAACTGAGCATTCCCGGCCCGGCCCACTTAATTGGAAACAAGGGCCTTAAATCGGTGAGACAGGAATCAATCATCTGTAAACAACTCTGATTACTTGTTAATAGAAAGTGAGATCTCAAACCCCCAAATTTCCTCTGGCCCATTGGTCACTCCCCCATTGAATGGGAAGGGCAGGAAGAAAGCCTAGAGGATAATACGGGAGAGGGAGAGGCTTATATTGCTGGGGTGACGTGACGGGAGACCCACTCCCACAAACTCGGTGCAGATCATGACCAAAGTGTTCCAGTTTTAAAAGCCCTGGCACACAGTAGGTGCTTAACAATGAACGCCTGTTGACTAAGGAAGGGCGAGCCACCAAAGTGGAAAGTGACACCCAATGTCAGCTGAAGCCACTCTCGGGAGGTTGGGGTGTCTGTTCACGGGGAGGTCTGCTGGGTCCAAAGACAAGACAGTAGGAAAAGGAAAGAAGAAATACTAAACAGAAGGAAGGTGTCTTATGGATTCTTTGTCTTTTGGAAAAGCAAGATTTCAGTTCCCTTATGTTGACATCTTGTCTCTAACTTTTAAAATCAAATGTTTCTGCCCAGAGCTAGCAGCTGGTCCAGCACAGTGGAGAGATCGCTTGGGGGGAGGGCCTGGGTTCAAGTCTCACCTCAAAGATTTACTGACTGTGTGACCCTAGGTAAGTCACGGACTTTGGTGCCCCAAGCAAATCCTAACTGAGCACCTAACCGCGTGCCAGGCATAGTCAACAGAATCACGGGTTCAGAACATCGCAACATCACAGGAAGCCCACCACGGCCAAAGCTGAGCTCTCACCTCCTTTTTTTAAGTAAGTTTAAAAATAGTCAACTAAACAACAGTATGCTGTATGGGTCAGACCCTCAAGGCCAGAGGGCCTGGCTGTAAGCCTCTAAAACGGGGGCAGCAATCATGAAAGCTCAGGAACTAGAACACAGAGGCCCCAAGAGCTTGTCCCACATGGGGGAAAGATCAGTTGGGGTGATGTGAAGTGTGGACCCAGGTGCCCGGGAGAAAGTTGGGAGGGCCTTGGGCCCCCTACTCTAAATTCACTTAACAGATGAGGACAGACGAGGCCCAGAGAGCCCGAGTGAGATCACACAGTGGATTAAGTTATCGGCAATGGGATTTGAACCCAGGGCATCAATTTAAAAGCCAGAGCTGCACGATGACCTTGGCCCAAGAGCAAACATCACAGATGACTTACCTGAATGGCCTGGCGGCCTTGCTGAACATCGGCCAGCAGCTGAATGGTGAGGGTTCGAGAGTCTTGGAGGGCATCCTGGAGGTAGATAAAGCTATGGCCAACATGGCGCCCCATGGTGCACTCTCGGCAGATGGGAACAGAGCAGGTATCACAGTAGAAATGCAGCACCTACAAGCCAAGATGGGGGAAAGGCCGTGAGAGAGGCATCCGCGGGAGGTCCAAACAAAGCCTCCAGGAACAGGGCGATCTCTGGGCAATGGCTCCTGGATGTTCTCAGCCATCCCTCCCTTATCCTGGAGAAAGGATTACAAGCCCTCCAGAGGCAGAGACGAAGAAAGATGCCCTGGTCCAAAGTGAAGAATGTGTGACCTGGGGAAGGTCACTAACTTCTCTGAACCTCAGTCTCTTCCTCCGTGAAACAGAGAGAATAACACAAGCTTACCTACACTACCTCATTCATGAGGCTCCTCGCTATGACAACAGCACTTGGGGAGCCCCTGGGGGCCCTCTAGAAACGTTGGGGATATTACCACACCGGAGACTATCGATGACTCAGAAAAGAGCTTTACTCTGGGACAGGATATCGGTGGCTTCAGTCTAGGACGGGCCGTGTTGCCGGCCAGGAGGCCAGGGTAAAAGCTGCCACAATCATTCTTCACACAAATGCTTGTTACCACTCCCATCTGGTGAGGGGAAAGCAAAGTCCAAAGCCGCCGCCTGGGAGCAGGCAGGGCCAAACAAAGGGCGGCCAGCCAAGGGAGTGAACTTTTAGGCGTCTCACCTGGAAGTCAGCCAATGCTGAAATGCTTCTCGGAACAGAATGCTTAGAGGGGACTTATTTTCATTCCACACCTGCCCCCTAAAAGAGAGATCCAACTGTGTGGCCTGAGATTAGAGATGAATGTGCCAATGGGGAGGCCCCTTTTCGACAAAGTCTAACATCTGACAGCAAATTCTGTTCTGTAGTAAGTCAGATTAGAACTGCCTCAGGTCCATGTCAATCCAATGACTGAAGGTGCTGGCCAGAAGCTTCCTCCCCCACCACGCTGCAATTACAGACCCCAGATATCTTGAGGATTTCAACCAATAAAATGAACAGAAATCAGTCCTCACTCAGACCAAACTGGTGTTCCCAAGTGCTTAGACAGAACATGAATTCGATGGAGAACAGGAGGTGGGAAAATGCAGCCATGCCATTGGGATTGGCCCCCATCTTCACTGGATGCTTTCTCCAGTCTCTCATGAGAGATCCTTTTACATCCCAAACCTTTTACACAACTAGAAAAACTGCTCAGTTTATCCAGCTAAGCAGGAGACTGCAGAGCATTAAATAACAACTAGACCCAGGACCATTTTTAGCTCAATGCCATCAAATAAGATGAAGAAAGTAACAAAATTAATTGTTCTTCAGTCATTTCACTCATTTTCGACTCTTCAAGAGCCTATTTTGGGGCTTTCTTGGCAGAGATACTAGAGTAGTTTGCCATTTTCTTTTCCAGCATATTTTACAGATAAGGAAACTAAGGCAAACAGGATTAAGCGACTTGCCCAGGATCACATAGTTAATAAGTGTCTGAGGCCACATTTGAACTCGGGTCTTCCTGACTCCAGGTCCAGTGCTCTATCCACTGGGCCACCTAGCTGTTCTAACAAAATTAATAAATAATAATAGCAACTCGCCTTGGTATACTGTCCTAGTTCTAGTGCTTTACATGCAGCCATCCAAAGACTCTTTGAGGGGACCCCTCCCTAGAGTTTTACATCCCCCTTCTGAGGTCATCTGTAAAATGGGGATATTAATCGTGTCTTACAACCGCATATGCAAGCAAGCACTCTGTAAACCTAAAGTCAATAAATTAAGGTCGGCTATCATCATCAACACCACCATCATGATACAATTGCCCTATCCTCTTATACCCAAGGAGAAACTGAGGCAAGGATGGCTGCATGACTCATCCAAGGTCACACAACTAGCAACAGCAAGGCCATGGGTGCAACTCAGGATGCTGTGCTTCAAATCCTGGGGTCCAGGTACTTCGTGTGGTGTCCGCCTGCCCTGGCCTGGCCACCAGAGGCAGTTTTCCCTTTTAGAACCATTTCCTGCTATTAAGGGGATGCTGCCACCAGGTGGTGGGGACCTGGCTCTATAGCTGTCCTATGCAAGCACAGGTCCCCAGAATCGGCGGCAGAAGGCACCTTAGGGAGACTCTGGTCCAGGGTGCTGAACCTTCATAGGGTCATGGATTCCCCGAGCCTCTCCTCATAACGGTATTTTTAAAATGCATAAAATCAAATACACAGAACTACAAAGAAAACCAATTCTACTTAAAGAGAGTTGTTAAAATATACAAAACCAAGTTCACTGGCTCCAGGTTGGAAAGCCCCGCTGTGCTCCCACTCCCCACGCAGACCGAGGGCCCAAAAGTAGCGAGCGAGCAGATAACTTTACAGACGTGTTTACGTCTTTAAAAGCTGAACAACAAGACCAGAACATCTGGAACTCGGAACAGTGAACCCCTAACCTTGCTGAAAAGGCACTCAGGGCTCCTCCGCCTCGCAGAGCACCCACTTGGGAAATCGGAATCCTCAGGCTCCTGGACCAGAGCTCCTTCCCTCCCCCTTGACGTCCACAGGAAGAAGGAGCAAACACCCGTGGGGGGACGGCCTACTCAGAGGCCGAGCTCTGCCCTGCTAAGGTTAGCTGGGTTCTCTTCAGGCAGAAGAACAAACCTGAGCAATCTTTTCCTATTTCCCCTCCCCCAACCACAGAATCGCCAAGTTGGAAGCTGCCGGCACGGGGCAATCTGGGATGCAAACATGCTGCTCTCGCCCCGTGGGAACTGGCATGGCTCACCAGGTCTCTCTGTCAGACAAAAGCCAAAGATCCCTGACAAACAGATAAATGAGAGCAAGCACTGACATGACTTACAAACATCACCTTGTCTGATCCTCCCAGCAAACATGGGAGGCAACTATTACTCTTATCCCCATTTTATAGATGAGGAAACCAAGGCAGGGAAAAGAAAGGCAACGAAGTTGGTGTCTGCGACAGAATTCAAACTCGGGTCTTCCCGACTCCCGGGGCTTCATCCACTGTGCTCCCGAGTTCCCTGGGACTAGTCAGACGGAGCCCAGCTTCCTCTTCCTGCCTGGTCCATGCCCCTGCTCTTCCCATGACACCATGGTCTCTACCGGAGGAGAACCGCGGAAAATAAAAAGAAACACAATTTCTTTCCCTGAAAAAGATCCCCTTCTGATGAGCATTGAAAGCTTTTCCCCATCAGGCTCCAAAATCTCCTTCCTGCCTCAACTTCACATTTCTGCCCCTCACACATTCCAACCAACCCAATGGAATGCTCGCTCTCCCCCTCCTACGAACGCCAGCTCCGCCAATCCTCTCCTCTTGTGCTCCCCCAAATAATTTCCTTCTCTGTGTAAATGTTCTTTCCCCACGTAAGTGCTCCCTGGGCACTCAGTAGGTCCTTCATAAACGGGAAGAATGACTTGTCCCAGGACAGTCTCCAAGCAACCCCAGTACCCAACAGACACAGACGGAACAAATTCCCCAGGATACAAGCCTCCCACGCCCATTCTCCCAGCAGAGGAAAACTCTTTGGGGGTACCACCACCACAATCCTACAACAACCTCAAGACTTTGGGGACTGGCCGAAATGCAATTCAGTAAGATCCGCTGTTCCCATCCTACCTCTGACATCTACTGCCTGTGTGACTCTGGGGGAGGCACGTCCTCTGGAAAATGAGGACCTCTCAGAGTCTCTTCTCATGCTAAATCGATGAGCCTATGAAAATGGTAATTTTTCAAAAATCTGAAGGAAAATTAAAATCACAATATTGACTATGCACACGAATCAGCCAAATTAGACCTCTTCCGTTTTTGGATGACCCATGGGCCACTGTCCAGTGAGTCTCCACTTCAGGAAGTGGAGTGAGCAAGCACTCAACCCAAAGCCACTTGGAATCCAAGCTGTGTGTGCTCAGCTAAGTCACTCTGGGACTCAGGCTCCTCGTCTTCCAAGTAAGGGAGGAGCTGGGACTAGACCATCCCCAAGATCTCCCCTGCGTGGAAGGAATTCTCCTGCCAAGGGATCCCCCTTCTGGGACATCTGGCTAACTCTAGACTAAATGTAATGGGGTGCAGGCTATCAGGAGGAAGGGGAGAAGGTTCATGAATTCCAGGTGTCCCCCACCATCCCAATCACTCACTCAGCACCTTACCGGCTCCGGGAAAAATAACACGTGCCACCCCAAGGAAGTGAAGAAGAGAGGGGGAAAGTTTCCAGTCCTCCAAAGTGGTCATGGCAGCATTTTTTGTTGTAACAAAGAAATGGAAACAAACTGCATGCCCAACAACTGGGGGATGGCTGAGCAAATGGTTGTATAGGAAGAGGAATTTTACTGTGCCACAGCAAATGAATGCGACGGGTTCAGAGAAACATGGAGGGATCTGTTTGAACTGATGCAGAGTTAAATGAGCAGAACCAGAACAATAGTAATGTTCAATTCAATTTAATTCAATAAATGCATTAAGCACCTACTACGTGCCAGGCACTGTGCTAACATGAGAAGAAAAGCCTTCAGAACTCTGACCAAAGCAGCAACCAACCAGGACCTCCAAAGAAGGAAGAAGCATGTATCTCCTCTGCTGGCAGACAGGTGAGGGAAACCAAGGCACAGATGGAGAAGGGCCATTTGCAGACTTGGCCAATGGATTCACTCATTTTTCTGCTCTATACAGATTTATTACATGGAGGGAGAGAAGGTAGGTCAGTGGATAGTGACAGTCCCAGCCTGTCCTTGTCCCCCTCCCCCCCAAAAAAGAAGAAAACATCAATAAAAGTTTTTTCTACATTCACAAAAGAAAAAAAGCATAGATGGGGATATAAACAGAGCGTTCAACTCTGTGGCGCTGTTAAAAAAGCACTAAATCTGGGGCAGGAGACCCCCAATGGAGGCCCATCTGATCTCAGATGGTGACTCACCTGCCTGGCAGCTCATGTCCTTGAAATAGCCAAGGAGAAGGTTAGACCAGGTCATTGTCATCATCTATCCAGCTAGCAAGATACAATAATGCTGGGGGGGAGAAAATTTGTAAGGACTTCATTTATAGTTCAGAATGGGAGAAACTCCCCAAACTCATTCATTTTCCATTTCTAAGGTTAAGGAATTCATTATAAATATATTTCCTATGATAGTCTTCCTTCCCTTCCTTCTACTATACCTTACCCCCATCACATAACCCCTTATCCCCCAATCTCTCCCCCGCCCCCGCCTATTTTTCCAAAGCTGACCACAGAACAATCCACCCCAAGGTAAGCCCGTACTGTCATTCATCTTTGATTTATCAGAAGAGCATTCTAAGAAAGTCAAACAAAACCTACTTCCTTGTTGGGCATGGGGGAGGGGGAGGCAGTGGCCCACATCTCCTGGCCATTCCCATTTCACAGCTCTAGCAACAAGAAATACGATGGGCAAGGCGTAAACCCGATGACTTCAGGAAAGGCTCTCCAGCCCACTGTAAAAACATTTGACAACAGCAGGAATTCCTGGGTATCTTTCAGCTCCCCCCCCCCCTTTTTTTTTTTCAGGAAGAGTCCTGGCTACTTTCAAAGGGAGGCAGGCGCTGGGCAGAGGTTTAGGACCTTCCCCTGGGATCCAGCAACAATCAGCCGGTAGCTGATGAATAGACCAGGGGTTAAACTCTGACCTGAGTGAATGACAATTCCCGCATGGTCACTAGCCACCACTCCTGGCCTCCCTGCCTGGCTTATCCTCCCACCCACCTTTCTGCCTTTCCCCAAATTTCCCCAAACTCAGCCACAGACAAAGGCTATGGAATGCAGAGGGCATCTCTGGGGTCTCTTTGTATGGTGCGGGGGTTCCACTTTTTGTATGGGGAAGACGTTTTCAAGGGATGTAAATAAATGAACAGAAAGAAGGGCCCCAACTAATTTAGGGACTGTTCTCAAAAGCAGAATTACAAACTATGAGCCACATGAAAGACTGTCCAAATAACTAATAAGAAAAATGCAAACTAAACCAACTCTGTGTATGGCCTCAAACCTCACAAAGTGATGCCGGAGGGCAGATGGGAAGACAAGCACACTAATACCTTATTGGTGGAGCTGGGAATTGGGTCCAACCAAGTGCCAGCAAAACAATTTGCAATTCTGTTAGAAAACTGACTACATTGTTGATACCTTTGATCCAGAAATCCTGTTACTGCGCACATAAGTCAAGGAGGCCAAAGATTGACAGGAAGGTCCCACATATGCTCAGATATTTAGAGTGGAATGATCTGTGGTGACAGAAACCTGGAACCCATCAGTTCAGGGAATGGCGGACCAAACGGTGGTATGGGAACGTAACGCAGTATCACGGCTCAGCAGCGAACCCGAAGACGGTTAGAAATGTGGAGAAATGTGGGAAGACATGTACAAAATGACATGAGCAAAGAAAGCAGAACCAGAGTAATATCCGTGACGACTCTCGACTTTCTATCTAACCGCAATGACCCATCTCTTCTCAGGGAAACTGATGACAAAAGACACGTCCCTCGGCTTAGCGGAGGCGGCACTGGGGACTGGCGGGGAGCAGTGTCATTGGTCCATGGCGTTTCTGTAACCAGGAGAGAGGGCCTAATGGGGAAAGGATTGGGGTACAAAAAGGCACCAAAAAAACAAAAAACAAAAAACAAAAACAAAGCAAACTGTCTTTAAAAGCTTCAAAGAGCAAGTTCTGCCCTGGATGTTGCCTAGCACAGCTCCCTGCCTAGCTTACCTTCCCTCTCTTCTCTTCTTCGTGCCCTCTCCAGGGGAAGTATGACCCCAAAGCAGCTCCAGTGTCCTGGACACACCTAGCTTACTCATAAATTCTAGCAGGAAGGCTGATGGAGAAAACGGATGCACCGTGTCCTCCATGTCCACGTGGGCCTCACGTTTATGAAAACTTCTTCTCAAGTGGCAGTAAATCAGTGGTTATGTCTGTTATTAACTTCAGTTCTCAAACTGATGGCTGCCTTAACTGGTCTCATCAGAGGAAGAAAACCATTGAGGTGTATTTTTAAAGACAATTAATCTTGAAAAAAATCTGTCAAAAGGCACAATGTCTTTTTGCCAGAAAACACACTGTCACTCTCACTCTCTCACACTCTCTCTCTCTCTCTCACCATTAAAACCCTAAAGAAGTCGCTAGGCACAAACAGCAATGTTCAAGGAGAAAAGGACCTATATATGCACAAATATTTATAGCAGCTCTTTTTGTGGTGGCTAAGAATTGGAAATGGAGGGGATGCCCCATCAGTTGGGGAATGGCTGAACAAGATGTAGTATGAGTGTGGTGGAATACTACTAAAATGATGAGCAGGATGATTTCAGAAAAACCTAGACTTACGTGAACTGATACAGAGCGAAATCGGCAGAACCAGGAGAACACTGTACATAGTAACAATAACACTGTACAATAATCAACTGCGAATGACTTAGCTATTCTCAGCAATATAATCTCAAAGGGCTCATAATGAAAAATGCTATCCACCTCCAGAGAAAAAACTGGTATTGTCTGAATACAGACCAAAGCATACTCTTTCTTTCCTGTCAAGTTTTCTTCTACAAAATGACTAATCTGGAAGTGTTTTTGACATGATTGCACAGATTGCTTACCATCTCAGGAAGAAGGAAGGTAGATCATTTGGAACTGAAAAACTTTTTAAAAAAAATGAATGTTAAAAATAGTTTTTACATGTAGTTGGAGAAAAAATTAAATTTTTAAAAGAAAAAAGAAATGTCCATGGATGCAGATACTGAGCCCCTAAAACAAAAGGAACAAAGAATCTGATCATGAGAAATTCCCCTGAATGGAGCCCAGATAAGGTAGCTACCCATTGCAGAGATGAATAGAACCATGGGGTCCAGAGCTGGAAGGCCTCTTAGCTTTCCATCTAATCCTCATTTTACACAGGAGGAAACTGAGGCCCAGTGATGTGCCCAATGCCACACAGACAATAAAAGTCAGGATTGGAATGTGACATTTTAAAAACTAAGTCAACGTGCAGTCCACAGGGATCCTTCTATCCAGATTGGTGGCCCCCTTTTCTCTTTGAGGTTGATATCAGTGCCCCCAACTGCAAACAAACAAGACCAATAAAAAGGCAGCCTCAGAAAGCACAAACAATGACCAGAAGCAGTGGGTCAGAGATGAGGGGAGATGAGCAGTGGGAAGGGGGAATGAAGTTGGATTATTATGGGCAGGGGAGGGAAGCATTTATGTAGCACCATACCTGGCACTATGCTAAGGGCCTTTTACAAGTCAGAGAGAGAGAGAGAGAACAAGTTTATATATAGAGGCAAAGGTTATTTTTATTGTTAAGACTGGGCCTCCCCATCACACCCCAGGCCGTCTGCCCTTCCTTTGGACAGCACCCAAGGGAGCCCCAAGGTTATAAACACAGGGGAGGTGCCCGCCTTCAAGGCCCTTAGAAGTAGAGCTGGGGAGGCATACCAACCTAGAAGACGGAAACAATAATCCCAGTAACCTCCCAAGGCCAGAGAGACTGCAGGGGCACTGCCTTGAGTGGGGGGCACCCAAAGTGAAGCCAGATGTTTGTTACTGGAGAAAGGGGATCCACAGGCCCAGCAGAGGTTAGGAGTTGGCAAGGAGGAAGGCAGAGGGGAATGCTGGGGGGGGGGGGGGGGGGTGGGAGAGAAAAGAGGTAGACTTATACCGAAGACCAGAACAGGAAAGGTGTGGGGGGAGGACAAAGGCTGATCAATAGAGGTCAAATGAAGCGGGGAAAGAAAGGAGTTACCACAGGATCTTAGCCTCTTTTGAGTCCTCGACCCCCTCTCAGAATGTTTTTTAAATGCACAAAATAAAATACAGAGGATTACAAAGGAAAACAAGTATGCTATAATATATTAATAGTGATCAAAATTTTAAAAACAACAGATTTCTGGGGCCCCAGCTTAAAAGGAAGCCCTGAACCAGAGCCCAGCCCCAGAAGCCTTTAACCCAAGTCATCTTTGAATAATAACCTGGCTAGCTTTTATATCCAGTCCAGCAGGGCTCACAAAGCACATTCTAGCTAGAATGGTACCCAAGCTTCACAACGGCCTCACGTGGAAGCGGAAATGATCAGTCCCATTTCATAGATGAGGTAACATGACATACCCACGGCCACACAGCTAGAGACTGTCAGATGTGGTAGACTTTCTTTTCCCCTTTTTCCAACATGTCCTCTCCCCCCCCCCCCCCAAAAAGCCAAACCTACAAGCAGAAGCATTTTCAGGCAATGGCTGTCCTAGCTGCCGGTTTCCTTCCACATCAAATGAAATATGACTTGTAAAAGGCACTTACCATGGTGTGCACAGTAGGTGCTACATAAATGCTTACCTTCCCCACCCATAATATCCAATTTTAATCACTTCATTTCTAACCCTGTCAGGATAATCTTTGAACACAGACTGGAGGCTCATCAAGGCCCTCCTCCTCCACCCAAATCTTCAGCCCCCTCAATGACCTTGCCCTTCCTCTTACCGGCCTGTGCCAGACATTTAGCATCAAGAGGTTGTCTTGCATTTCTCAATCATTATTTCTTCTATCTTCGTCTTTCTCTCCCCAACTGAAATAAGAGATTTAAGAGACCATCACAGCACCTTTGCCCCTGCCCCCACCCAGCTCTGGAGCCTTAATCACATTCAGCTGCTCTGGAGGCTGGGTGGGGTGTCATTCTATGCTCCTGGGGCTCCTCCCTCCCTCCTGTGACTTCTCACACCAGAACACCAGGCCCTGGCGGCCATTCTGAGTTTCAGGTGGTCTTCCACCATCAAAACATAAAGCTTCTGGAGGGCAAGGACTGTCTTTGGTTTGGGGCTTAGCCCATGAAAAGAATGAGTAAAGGCTTCTTCACTCTCCTCTAGAATTATGACCAGACTGCCCTCAGCCTCTCTACTGGGCCACCATCATGATGCCTCGGGGGCACCAGAAACAAAATCTCACCCTGGAAGGAACTTCAATGGCCACAACTTAATACATGAACAGAAGTCCCTAAAACAAGGTCAGTCACCTTCCCACGGAGGAAGAGGGTAGAGTGGAACCCCATGGGAAATAGCCAGCACACTCACATCGAGCCAGAGACACAGCTCCCTCTGGGGAAGATGAGAATGCTGGGGCATCACCCAGAGTTTGGAAACAAGCCTTTGATAAGGCCCAAGCCATACAGTGGCTAGAGCACCAGGTCTGGAGTCATGAAGACCCAAATTCAGATCCAGCCTTAGACTCAGACTAGCTGTGTGACCCTGAGCAAGTCACTTCACCGTGTCATGTGGGGTCATGAAGTGTTGGACACCACGGGAAAATGACTGAACAACACTGATGATGAAGCTTAGATGATAGCACTTGGGATCTGAGACTGGTCCAGTGGCCAATTGTGAATGGCGTGGTGTCAACTTGACTCCCCAGGGGTCATCAGTTATTTAGAAAACTGGACAAATGTCATGCTTATAAAAGTTATAAATAGCACCCAAGAAGAGCCCCGTCAGGCTAAGCATGGGCTCCAAAAACCAACTGCTCAAGTACAAGATTGGGAGGCATGGCTAAAGGACTCAACTGAAAACGATGGGGAGGTCTTAGTGGCCCACAAGCTCAATGAGTCAGCAGCATGAGACAGTACCAAGTCAGCAATCTGAAGGATTTGAAACTGCACTGGAACCCAGGATCAAACCAAAGGGCTCCAAAAGCAATGTTCCTCCTATCACATAACACTACCTATAGAAGCAGATGACTGCTGAAAATATCATCAATTAAAAAAAAAAAAATCAGTGAGAACCAATTGAGGCCAATGCCAACCAGAAGGAAGGGAGGCGCAATGTGGTACACAAAGTGCTAGCCTGGACCAGGAACACCTGAACTCAACTCCAGGCCCAGACACTAAAGAGTTCTATGACCCTGGACAAGTCAACCTGTCTGCCTCAGTTTCCTCAAATGTAAAATGGGGTAATAACAGCACCTCCCAGGTAGTTGTAACGATCGCTTGAGAAATCATTACTTAGTACAGTGCCTTGCCCACAGCAGGAGCTATATAAATGTTTACTGCTATTATAGAAAGAATAGACAAAAAAAGGACTAGAGGACCATGGGACAGTCCCAATGTGGCTTTGATAAACCTGCTCCCACAGGGCCAGGCTAGCCCTGGACTCTGGCAGCTGGTAGGCAGCAGAGAGTGGACCCAAGCTGTACCACCCAAGTTCTTGATCTGCCACTGGTCACGTAACCAACACACATCTGAATCTAAAATCTCAACTTTACGGAACAGAAACAACTTCAAGAACTGAATGCATGGGGCGGGGGGGGGGGG
>NW_020954577.1:1723355-1821056 GCF_900497805.2 Vombatus ursinus
ACACACACACACACACACACACACACACACACACACACACACACACAGAGGTACTGTGCCAACCCTGGGGTCAGATTAACAAAAAACAAACAGGGCTGACCCTCAAGGGGCTTGCCTTCTCCCAGGAGGAAGCAAAACATACACAAACTCGGTGGTATACACAAAATACCTCAACAAAAAGGCCCAGTGCTAATGGAGGGAAGGGGTGGAAGGCCGGGAGGGGTCTTTCTGAGGACCGAGTCCAGTGGGCTTGGGAGAACACAGACCATCTATTCCTCTTAATTAAAATCCACAAGGAGTAAAACCTCTCCCTCAGTTTCCCCAATGCGTTCCCATCAGGCTGGAATTTCTCTTGCCCTGTTCTCCACGCTACTCCTCGGCCCAGCATCCAACAGGATCTCAGATGAACAACTCTTTTAGAAAATTAAAATTTGGGGCCCAAGTGACAACTTGGTAGGAAATCAAAGGTCCCTCGAAGTAGTAAGGGATCACTGGTTTCCCAGCCGCTGCTAAGGCCCAGACCTAACCTCTACGGTTCCAGCAAGCGCTCCATGCATTTTGCAGGGGGAAAGGAGGAAAAATCTGTCGTAAGACCCTGATCACCCTCTCCCTGTAAACATCTAGATTTCAAAAGACAGAAAAAGTAGGTTCCCTCCCGGATGGCCAGGCTCCCCTTTGTCTCTGGCCGACACTCAGAGCGAGATATGAATCCAATCTCCTCTGTGTCCTCCTGCTCCTTGTGGGGGGCTCTCTTCTAAAGAGCTGCCCTGAGACTTTGTAGGTGGGCTGCATAACTCAGCACAACAGTGAGAAACACTGTGCATCTGAAAGCCCTAAACAGTCAGCGTGGTTTTCAGATGCCTGTGTAAACCAGCTCTGCCTGCTGCAGGTGGATGGATGGGCAGGTGAATGCAGCCAAGGACCCCAAAAAGCAGAGCTCTGGAAGTTGAGGGAACTCCCTCCTCCCACCCTGGCATGGGGGCTGGGCAGCACTCTCCTGACCCACCCAGCAGTGTTATTTTTTAAAGCATTTAAATTACCTAAAATTTATTATTTTAAAACTTAAAATTATTAAATTCATTTTAAAATTAAAGTTTATTAAGTTATTATAAAACTATTTTCCTAATTGCAAAATTATTAAAATTATAATTTTCCTACTAATTTTGCTAACCCTAAAAACATCAAAATCACCAGACAAGATTTTTTAAATATATGTAATACACATAAAGGAAGCTGCTAATAAGCTCTGCTTTTGTCTCCCCAGTGCACAGGAAATGCTTGGTGACTGACTGACTGACTGTTCAATGGAAGGTCAGGAAGAAGGCCTAGTGACTATGCTAGTGAATGTCACGGAAGGATCCCATATTAGGGTCTGATTTATTACTTAAATATTCATGCCCTTCGGAGGGAAACGGAAAGAAAGAACTAGCCAGCCTGCCACCGACTCTGAGTTTGGAGTCAAAAGACAAAAGAAGGCAGGCAGCCGGCAAGTCTGGACAGAATGCTGGACTTGGAGCTCTGAAGATCGGGGTTCGAATTCCACCTGACAGCACTGATGTGCTCTGTATCCCTGATTAGGTCACAATCTCTCTAAGCCTCCATCTCCTCATCTGGAAAATGGGGGGGCTGAACCAGATGCTTTCTAAGGGCATGTCCTAAGTCTGAGGCCTGGGAGTCTTCACTCGGGTTTGCCGGCCGTGGGGGGTAATGCCACTTTTTGTTTTGTTCGGTCATTTTCAGTCATGTCACTCTTTTGGCAGAGATTCTGAAGTGGTTTGCCATTTCCTTCTGCAGCTCATTCTATAGGTGAAGAAACTGAGGCACACAGGGTTAAGTGACTTGCCCAGAGTCACACAGCTAGTAAGTGGGAGCCTGGATTAGATTTGAACTCCCAGGATGAGCCCTTCTCCACACCAGGCGCAGAGCTCCACCCACTGCACCACCGAGCTGCCCGGGAGCTTGGGCAAAATCCCCTAGTGCCCCGTTTCTCCAGCTGTGGAAGAGGGGTTTGGAGTTGATGGCCGGAAAAGGCCCTTCCTGCCCTAAACTGATGATCTAGCTAGCAAACAGACTGGAGAGCTGATACCAGAGAAACTTCAGGCTTCCTCGAGGCCCTTCAAGGATGACCATGGGGAAGAAGGCTCGGTGCCCAGCCCGCCCCACATGAGTGACGGCCTCAGGCCCCAGCTGGGCCCCAACCTCCCCCATACGGACATATTCCCCTACGACCACCAAGTATGAGTTCAAACCAACTGAAATTTGTTTTCCATTAGCCAACGCGAGCCACTTAAACACGCAGAACAGAAGTGGATGGAATCTGAGAGCCTCCAGGTGGGGCATGAAGCATCTTACAACATCTGAAACGTTGTCATCCTTAGACTTGTCTCTCCTACTCACTAAAGACGGGGGAGGTGGTGTCCTTCATTCTGAAAGTGGGATTTAGCATCAAAACTCACCAGATATTACTAATGTAAATCGAACTGGTTCAAAAGTAAACAAAATATTTACATTTTTAAATCCCCTGCTTGAGCTAGATTAGCCCCTAATGCCAGTTAATTCAAGTAGAAGGCTTTCTGCAGCTCCCTCCAGGCCCTCCCTCTGGATTAATTTAACTCCCCTTTCAAGGGGAGGGTTATTTTTGACACACTTCTCACAAATGCTAATGAAGATCTGGACAGCAGAATCCCAGGCCTCCCACTTCCAGAGCCAGCTTTGAAATGTGTGTGTTTTCTAAAAGAGCTGATCCTAGAAAACCATCCAGGAATTGAGAAAGCCCCAAAGGCTGCAAAGGAAAGTGGCAGCCCTGCAGGGTGAGAGAGGGAGGGAGGGCAGCGTTGTGTTTTCAGGCTAGCTGCTGCTCCTGGGAAGCAGCTGAGAAACTTGGCCCCAGGTATGGGGCAGCTTTTGCCCATGCTTTCTGGCAGCCCCCAGGCCAGCATCCAGATGGTGAGCAGAAGACATTCTTCTGCCCAAGGGCTGCTCTACTTGGGAAGGCAATGGAGGGCTGCAGGGGAGGTCAAATGGGGGGAAAGGCCCCAAAAATGATCCTTAAAACCCCCAACAATCCTCCCACCAAAAAGCCCAGGAGCTGAGGCCAGCCCTGAGGGTGGGGGAATATGGTAGTGAAACCTCCAAGTCTAGGTCAGGGTACCTCATGGGAGAGGAGATAAGGAGGGGGCCACTACCCCGGGGGGTCAATCAGGAGAAGTGGGGCAGGGTGATTCCCATCCTCAGAGCCTGCTGCAGGCTGGAGGGGGGCTGGAGCCAAGAGGGATGACCACCCTGGACACTCACACACCAGGCTGTGTGATCCTGAGCAAGTCTCAAGCCTCTCTGGATTTGAAGTTCCTGACGGAAAAATGAAGCTAACAACAGTATCTACCCCTTCAAATAGCAGTTAATGTTAGCTCATTAGTAACCACATTGAGGTAGGGAGCTCCCTGAGACCTCTATCCTCCTCTCCGCTCCTAGATCACGAGATATTAAGTAACAGAACCCAGGGTCAAAGTCAGGCTGCATTCTCTGACCTTCCTGACTCCAAGTCAGCCTGGTGTCCAATCCACCACCTATGTAAAGGTGTTTCATAGTTGCAAAACTACATATAAAGAACGCTGTGCTACTCTTATTGACTCAGGAGCAGCAGGCAGATAAACCCCTCTAGTAAGAAGGGGCTGGTGTTCCTGAGAGCCTCCCAGAGGCAGAGGGCTGGGGGTGGGGAAGGGAATTTAGAAGGGACTAGGAGACAAAGTACAGGAAACTGACCCCCTGCAGGAGAACTGAAGACAAAACTGCACCCATCTAGATAAGATCGGGGCTCAGGAGGGAGGAGGGGCAGCAGACCTTTGAAATGCTAATTAACCAGGGCGGGGCTCTCTTCACTTCTTCAAAAACAAGCCCCCACCCCAAGCTGCAGCTAAGTGCTAGAAGAAAATGCAGCAGACTGTGCAGGGTAACAAACATGACTGCTCCCCCATGGTCCCAGGCTGGGCTGCCCAGGCTTCCTCTGCTCCTGGGACTCAAGAAATGCTCCCTGCCTGCCTGACTTGTATTGGCATCCTGGACCCGCTTCAGAATCAGAATTTGGGGAGCATAAAATAGAGGGGAGACAAAAGAAACCAATTCTACTAAAACACAGTCATCAAACTATTCTTAAAATCAATTTCCCAGAGTCCAGGTTAATATCATCTGATACACCGCCTACAAAGCCAAGCAAAGCCAAGCAAAGCACACGCGTGGCCAGCCACTGGCTCCCCGGTGCCCGACCCTCCTCTTCTTTCCCTTTTGCATTTGGAGATATTCATTTCTGAAGAGGAAAAAGGGAAAAAAAGCAATCAGTGGAGGAGCTTCTATTTTGCAGATGAGGAAACTGAGGCACGGTGCTACAGATACCATCCCTATTTTCCAGATGAGGAAACTGAAGGTCATTTGAAGTTTCACGCTGCACTAAGACTTTAGAAACAGCCCGTATATGAAGGCGGCAGAATTCAGATCCTGGTGGTCCCCCACAACCCCAAGCCCAGTGAATGCTTTCTTCTGCTCTCAGGCCCTGAGGTGAATCTGTTGCCCTCAGGGAGCTGCCATTCCCTTGAGGAGGACAGCAGGGCAACAGCTAGGCCTATACAAACTAACTTGAGCAGGGAAAGATCACAAGCCAGTAGGGGCGGCGGGAAGGGGTTTCTGAGGAAGGCAGTACCCAAGCTGGATTCTGCAGGATGGCAGGTGAGGAGAGAGAGCATTCCAGGCAAGCAGGAGAGCCCCTACAAAGGCCCAGAGGTGGGAGGTGAACACTCAGAATGGAATGGAGGTTTGTGAAGTAGGATAATGGGGAGTTAGTGTGGAAAGGCAGAGAAGGCCAGATCAGGAACCAGATCCTTGGGCAGCGGGGAGCTCTTTCTATTTGGTGCTGGAGCAGCAGAGGTAAGAAAAGCCAGAGGGAGACCTTGGGACAAGTGACCACAATGGCGGCAGGGCGGACAGTCTGCTGACAACTCCTGGCTGGGCCAGGAAGAAGCAGCACCAGCTTTTTTTCCTCTCCTTTAGGAATTCAAGCCTTTCCTCTTAAAACCCTATCCCTCCCTAGTACCCAGCCACTGAGCCCCACCCCCAAGGCCCTCCAGGCAAGGATTTGGGGGGCAGCCCCCCCACCAAGGCCCCCCAGGCAAAGACTTGAGGGGGCAGGAGCCCTTCTGCCCCTCCCCTCAAGCAGGTCCAAAGGGTGAGGGGAGTATCCAGCCCAAAGCCTCCCTCCCACCCCTGGGTGTTTAAGGCCAGAATTAACCAGACTATACAAGAGATAAGTCAATTCAATCAATGTCTCTCCAGTGCTATCCTGTGTGAGGCTCCCTTAGAGGCTGCCAGGATCATAAAGTTAAAATGTGCTAAGTGCCTGAGGGAGGTCAGAGGGGCCTCTCCCTGCCAGCTGCAGCTGGCCCCTGAGCAGGCACCCTGGGCACCAGGCCTGGCAGCTGGGGGTGCTGGGACAGGACCATGAAACCTGCTGGGATGGGCTGGTCACTGGTCAGTGGGTCAAAAAACATTTATGAAGCACCTACTGTGTACCAGGCACTACGCTAAACTCTGAGAATACAAAGAAAACAACATAGCCTGCCCCTGCAGGGAGCCAATGGGGGACAAGATACAGAGGACAAATGGGGAGAATGGGGAGGGGTGTTGGGAAAGGCTTCCTCTAGAGGGTGGGACTGATGGGGCCTAAGGGCAGCCATGCAAAGTGGCCACAGTCTCTTAGAAGCCACTGTCACTGGGCGGGGTGGGGGGTATGAATGCCAAGTATCCTAGTGGGGTGAAGGGTGACATTTGAGAACAGTGGAGGGTGGAGATCGATTAAGCAGTGGAGGGAAGGGTGTTCTCTGTCCGTCGGGAGACACGGGTGGCAGAGAGACCAATCCACAGGCAAGGGAGGGTCTGTCGGCCTGAACCACGGCCGGTGACAGTGCCAGGAGAGAAGCCACAAGGATAAAAATCACCACGGGGTGGGCAGCGTGGAGGCCAGGATGGCACCAAAGTGGTGAAGCTGAAGGACGGGGAGGAGGTTGGTGCCCCTAGCAGGAACAGGGAGGGACGTGCAGAGGTCAGTTTGGGACATCTGGAGTTTAAGGATCTTTGGGACTTCCAGTGTGAAATATCTACGAGGTGGATGGAGGCGTGAGTCTGGGCGTCAGGGCTGTTAGGTAGATCTGAGTCGTCAGCAGGGATGATGACTGAGCCTCCAGGAGCTGAGGAGATCACCAAGGGAAAGAGTCGGAGGGAGAAAAGAAGAGAAGAGAAGAGAAAAGAGAAGAACAGGGCCCAGGCCAGAGCCCTGCTCATGGTCTCATGGAGGTGAGAGGACTGATGCTATGCGGAGAGGAAGGCATTCCAAGGAAAGCCCAGGGAGAGGAATGGGCCTTGAGTCTCTGCCTTGGCGTCACAGGCCTTCTGGCAGACCTGAGAAGCCCAGGACCCCTCTGCAGAATGTTTCTGGCCTGACATTAAGAGCAGAGATTGCTTTTGGGTGTAAGATCACAGATTGAGGGCTACGGGACCTCTGAGGCTGTTTAGTTTCAGCATCTTGTTTTACAGGTGTGGAAACTGAGGCCAGAGGAGGTTGTGTGACTTGCCTGAGGCCATACAGGTAAAGGTGAGATGGGTTATGGAGGATGGTCCAAATTCCACAGTTTGATTAGAAACAGTGAGGAATAAGGTAGAAAGTGCTTCACCTTGACCCTGAGCGACAGGTTCCATGGCATACTTGATTCTGGGGTCAAAAGAGGTATTTAAAGGCAAGTTAAATTGGGGGAGGGAAGGGAGTAGAGTCCAGGGGCCTGGGCTTCTTCAGCCTAGAGGGGAGGGCACCAGTTGGCAGAGAGCACCTGGCCAGCCATGAGATGACAAAGAGTTGCCCTAAGGCCAATGGGAATTCAAGGACTGGAGGACAGGCCCCCAGGATGCAGGATGGGTAGCAGGGCTGAAGCTGACACATGTGGCTTGAGTTTTTGAGACCAGAGATGAATTACCACTGGCCCCCAGGTTCTAAGGGAGGATCCCACTGCTAAGAACAGCTGGGGCATCAGACCAAGCACATCCAAAATGGCTTGGTTATCATCCGGGCCAACTAAGGGTTGGGTTCTAGGTTCCAGATGACCATAATAATAACGCCGAGGCTTCACGTGTTATCACAACAGCCTGGGCCTTCGACGTTCCTCTCTACATTTTAACTAAGAAGGAAAGTGAGGAAGGAGGCTGGGTGACTTTCCCAGAATCACAAAGCTAGTAAAAATCTGATTTCAGGTGTTGTCACCCACAAGCAGAGATGACAAGGTGGCTCTTGTCAAGGTTAGATCAAGACATGCAGGGAACAAAATGTGCCTTTGTCATGAGAGGTGAGCATGGATGCAGGTCTAGTCCTGGAAGAGCAGAGAACTAAGGTATCCAATGTCCTCCTTTTACAGATGAAGAAACTGAGGCCCAGTGAAGTTAGGTCACATATGTCCTAAGTGAAGAAAGTCAGGATATAAACCCAGGTCCTAACTCCAGTACGAGGACTCTCTCTCCTACGCTACAGCCCCCAAACAAGTGGCAGCCCACATGCAGTCTGCCATCTTTAAGATAGGCTGAAGGTCACCAACCCCTGCCTTGTTTATATCCTGAAAGGTCCAGTGAGAGGTAATTCCATCCTTCTTCCTTCCCGCTTTGTCTCCTCTACTTGGGAAAGAAAATCCTATAACCCAAGACACATTCAATAGTAGTTTTTCTTTTTGTTTCAAATTTTTTCCCCTTAAAAAACTGTTCAGGATGCCTTAAAGCAAAGACCACAAAATGCTGAAAAATTTGCAGGGATAATCTGGGTGGAACTAAGGATTCTGGGAAAAACTGACTATGTCAAACCATTTGGAATTCCATTAGAAAGGTGACTAAATTATTGATATCCTCTGGCACTGAGCTCCATACTCGCACAAAAGATTTCATCCTGAAATCTTCAAAGTCCCTCTTTTGGTGGTCAGAGGGCAGCCCCTCTGGTTGGGGGGCAGAATCCTGGGCCTGGACCGCCATTTTCTCCTTCCCACACTCACCCTGGCCTCTCTAGGCTCCCTTCAGGCCGCCCTTGACTCTGCCTGGCCAGGCCCTGGCCTGGTCCCCTGGCCCCGCTTCCAGATGTGGCCATCTGCCTTGCCCAGCCCTCCCTCTTTCCCTTTAATGTGTTAACTTTCCCCTTCATTATTATATTCCTTTAGAGTAAGAACTGCATCGTTTATTTATATTTATAACCCCCATCTTAGTTCAGTGCCTAGCATACAGCAGGCACTTAATAAATGTTCTATCCATCTACCCTTTGGAGAGTTGGGGGAACACGGACATGGGCTTTATTGGTCACTGTGCTTTGCTTAGAATTATCCCTGAGTGGATTGTTCCATGGGTGAAAAGTGGGCTGAGGTTTCCCTATCCTCCCCTCACTTTTCTTATGAGAAGGATTCAGAGAGATGTGTGATCTTACCAGTGGCCCACCCCCGGAGAGAGTGCCAGACCTGGAGTCAAGACTCATCTCACTGAGTTCAAATCTCAGCCTAGGACACCTCCTAGCTGTGTGACCCTGGGTAAGTCACTTCACCCCATTTGCCTCAAATGAGCTGGAGAAGGAAATGGAAAACACTCCAGGATCTTTCCCAAGAAAACCCCAAATGGGGTCATGAAGAGTCAGACACAACTGAACGACGACAACAACTTGTTAACAGTACCTATCTCCAGACTCTACTTCTAACCCACAGTGGCCAGTGCTGAGCCCAAAGTCAGATGATCCCAGTTCAAATCCAGCCTCACACTTAAGTCACTTAACCTCCGTTTCCTCATCTGTAAAACAGAGGTAATACCAAGGTTGTTGTAAGGATCAAATAAGTTAAGTGCAAGGTGCTTTAGCACGGTGTCTGACGCAAAGTTGGTGCCACAGAAATGTTGGCTTAAATTATTAGCTGTTAAGCCTCTCGCTCCACCCCAATCGTTCTGGTCCCCCACAAAGGACCTGACTACAGCCGAGGCAGCCTTCCTCCAGGGCTCACTGTACTGTGGGCACCAACACAACACTGGCGCCTTCTATCATTCGCCATCCTCCCTTCCACCCCTCCTTTCTTTCCAAGCACAGAAGCACTTAACGATGCATTGTTTACCTCATTTTTCAGTCCCTGACAACAAGCCTTAAAACCAGGTCTTTCTGAGATGAGCTTGTGTTTCCTTTAATTTTCCAAGCTTCCCAAAGTGCCTTCCTCACCACTCCCAGGGAATTAAGTAATGGCGCATTAGTGTCCCTGTTTTCAGATGAAGAAAATGGGGCACAGAGACTTTGAGTGACTTGCCCAAGGTCACAGAGCTAGTCAAAGTCAAAGGCAGTCACTGGTCTCCTGCCCGGAGGCACAAAGATCTCTCCAAGAGAGACAGTCAAGATGGCGGCCTGGATGGCACGATCTCCCATCCTCAAAGCTCAAAGGTTTATGGTTCCATTTATCAAGCTCCTGTTTCCCTACCATTTCCCCCCAATGGTGGCCAGTAATATTGACAGCACTGTGCACACACACTTGGTGCTGAAGACAATGGCTCAGACCTTCTGAAAATATTTTTTTCTTTTTTTAAAGTATTGCAATGTTATTGGGTCCAAAATGGTGCCAGGTTTAAGTGGATCCAAAGCCCCAGAATCACAGGGACCACTGCGGCCAATCCATACTTGCCCTGGCCTCGAACGCTTGACTAGAGCTATGCCATATATTTCTAAGTCTTCACTCCTGCCTCCTCCATCCTCAGTCTCTCCAACTTTCTTCATAAGATACAATTTCAAGGCCTTTCAACAAAAGATTTACAACTGAAAGGGACATGAGGTCATTAGTCTAATTTCTTCATTTTACAGATGAGGTAACTGAGGCCCACAGAAGTTTAAGAGCAAGTCACACACATTTTTATGTGCTAAGCACTGAGGAAACAAAGAATGGCAAAAGGTGATCCCTGCCCTCAAGGAGCTTGGAATCTAATGGGTTCATAAGGGTATCTTCTAACTTTCTAGTATACACTAAAACTGCACCCAAAGGCAGGAAAAGCATGGTGGATTAAATCAATCCAGTTAGCTTTTTTTTTTTTAAAGGCAATTGGGGTTAAGTGACTTGCCCAGGGTCACACAGCTAGTAAGTGTCAAGTGTCTGGTCTGAGGACGGATTTGAACTCAGGTCCTCCTGACTTCAGGGCCGGCGCTCTATCCACTGCGCCACCTAGCTGCCCCAATCCAGTGAGCTTTTACAGGATGTGTTCAGGTCAATGGAGGCAGAGCCCACATTCAATAGGATTCCAAAGAGCAGTTTTAGGGGACATACCCCATGAGTGCCTACAGTTGTGAAAATGCAACGTGGCAAAATCCACAATGACCACAAGATGGAGGTGTTATTCCACCAGTCAGTCTTCCCTGTAAAAGGTTCCTGTAAATATCCTATGGGAATTTATAAACATATGTATATATACACCACACAGTATTTACCTATAATTTAAACAACTTTTCAGAACAGGTCACGGGATGGGTGTGTACATGAGTTCTTGGGCACACGATCGGCCCTGCCCTCGAGGAGGTTACAGTTTACTCAGTAGAGATAGCACACAGAAGAAGCAGGAAAACCGTGCATATACAATGGAATCCTAATTAATCTAATTCTGCCCATGCTGCTGCTGCTGTTCCTAGAGAGTATTTATAGAGCAGCCTGGCAGAAGGAGGATGGTGGGATGCCTGAGTAGGCCTCAGCAGCTCCGCCGACCCAGGCCTTTCGGAAGAGGCCTTTCAGGCAGGCCTGGTGAATGGGCTTCTTTGAGATCTGCAAGGCATCATTCAGCCGCGTCCCCAGGAGCAATCAGAGGCTGACCTCCCTGATGACTCCTGAATCCCGTTTGGCAACCTTGCTGCTCACTGATGAAAAACACCCCCGCCCCCAAAAGGAAGGGCCAGGAGGGAGAGGGGAGCCCAGAGCTTGCTGGAGCGTGTACGTTGTACAGAAACAACTGGGATCGATGGTTTAAATCATACTGGGAAAAGAATGGAGGAACCAGAGCGGGAGTTCTAGGCTAGCTATTGTCTCCATTCAAATTAATTCCTTATGAAATGGAAAATGAAAAAAGCAAATGAACCTAGAGAAGAAAGTTTATTAGTGGAGGCTTCCACTCCACAGTGGATGCACCTCACCCGTCTTTTCTTTGACTGGAGGCAGGGGAGTGATGCCCCGGATGCCCAAGGAAAATATGATAATACAGAAAAGTGGAATTCCCCAACTCTCTTCTAGAGCCTCTGCCCTTGACTCAAGCAGGGGTGGGTGGTCAAAAACAACTTGGGTTTGAACATCAGCTAAGTGACCCTGGGAAACTCCCCTGCCCTCTCCAGCCTTGTCTCCTCATCTTTTAAATGAGGAGGTCTGTCCTTCCCGAAGTGGAGGGCAGGAGGCATACCAGTACTACACGCTGCATACAATCTCAGACTTGGCCTCGTTCAGTCAGTTCTGATTAACTTGTTTTTTTTGTTAAGGAAAGTCTCATTTAGTAAGGGAAGGGGGGCAGGCTACACTCAGAAATTACTATGATGGAAAAACAAGAAGGTATCAATTAACCTTTTTTTTTTAAATGAGAGAGTTGGACAACACGACCTTCAATGCCCCCTCCAGCTCTGCGTCTGTGATCCTCCATCATCACAACCCAAGCAGTGGCGGAGAAGCAGGAGCCCATCTGGGGAGGCCCAAAGCTCTGCAGGAAATGAGTTGTAGGAAGTGGGTTTTAAGAGATCTCTGGAATGCTGGTGTCAAAGGAGATCACTGGAGGACAGCCGGCCTCTGGCTCTGCCCAGCTCTCCCCATTTCCCCATCCTCTCCCTCCCCCAACACACACGCACACACACACACACACACACACACACACACACACGCACACACGCACACACACATACACAATGCACCTCCCTCCCCACCCAAAACAACCAACTGGAATTGGTCCCAATCTGAGACATGGCACCTCTGCTGGGCCCTGCCCTTGGTGACCCAAGGCAAAATTGGCTACTTTCTTTCCCCCAAAATAGAGGCCCCTCAGAGTCCCAAAAGGACATCCTAAATCCTTCACTAAGGGTGAATCACAACATGAAGCAGTATTTTTAAGTGTTCTGAGACTAGAGGCATGAATGCAATTTTTAAAAAATTCTTCTTCTTCTTTTGGGGGGGGGCAATTGGGGTTAAGTGACTTGCCCAGGGTCACACAGCTAGTAAGTGTCATGTGTTTGGTCTGAGGCTGGATTTGAACTCAGGTCCTCCTGACTTCAGGGCCAATGCTCTATCCACTGCATCACCTAGCTGCCCCTAAAAAATTCTTTTAAAAAGATAAGTGAAGAGTTAATTAATTTAATAATGATTATATGAACACCTTCTCTCTCCTTTACTGACAAGGATTAAGGTAGCTTTCAAGGATTTCTGGTGGCTTTTTAAAGTAGAAATACAGAGCACTGGCCCTGGAGCCAGGAGGACACGAGTTCAAATCCAGCTCCAGACACTCACTAGCTGGGTGACCCAGACTGCCTCCTCACCAACCCTTCCCAAAAAAATAGTAGAAATAGAGTACAGCACTTGGGTTCAAGAGATCTGGCTTCAAATCCCACCTCTGACACTAGCTGTATGACCACAGTCAAGTCATTTAACTTCTCTGCCTCAGTTCTATTGTCCATAAAATGGGGATGATAATAGCACCAATCTCATATGGCTGTTGATCAAATGAAAATGTATGTAAAGCCTTCTGTAAACTTTACAAGAACTGATGCAAAGTGCAGCAAGCAGAACCAGGAAACCACTATTTACCAAGACTGCAAAAGGTAAACAGAATGGAAACAAAACCAAAAATTGAAAATAAACCCTCTTTAATTCATGATCAATCTTGGCCCTAAAGAAAAGCTGGGTGAATGAGCCTCTGTCCCTCTCTTCTTTCCAGAGGTGGGAGACTATGGGAATGGAACACTGTACATACTGTTGCATTTGTAGATAAATGGGTGAGTTTTGCTGAAACTACCTTTCTTTTCCCCTTCTTTTAAATTCTTTGCTCTAAAAGAAGATTCTCTGGGAGGGGAAGGAGAGAGGGACATTTTGGGAAGTGAAGATGTAGAAATAAAAAGGAAGTGAGGGAGGGAAGAAAGGAGGAAGAACTCAAAGGAATGGCGATAGGGATGATTTGTCCAGTCCTCTACAAAGCACCTAAAACAAGAGGCAACAAGGTACAGGGAGAAGAAGGCCTGAGTTACAATCAGAAGAGACCAGGGTTTGAATCCCAGTTCTGCTAGTTACTTCAGTGCTGACTCTGAGCCTCAGTTCCCTCATCTGTAAAATAAGGGTCAGGATTATACTAGATGACCTTGGAGGTCCCTTCCAGTCCTAGATCCGAAATCAAATTCTACCTTGATGCTGCTGAAGGGGCAAGGGGGAGGGGAGACATCCTGGGTATTATTCACAATAATGACTAATGTGCTTATTATTAAAACCATCCAGTGCTGGCTTTTGAACCTGAAAGCCCCGCTCCCGTCTTGCTTCTGACAATCCCGGGTAAGTCAACGAACCTCTCTGGGCTCTCCCTGTGGGACTGAGGCACAGAGAAGGTGCCAGCCTGTGTTGGGAGGGGGAGCAGCTCTCCCTACCCTTCCTTTAGAGTAAGTAAGCACACCGCCCCTTGAGAGGGAAGCATGCATTCATAATCACAGCTGGAATCTACACTGCTCAACTCATTTCATTTGGGCCTCATCAAAACCCTGTGTCCAAGGCTGTATTAAAGGGACAATCACCCCTATTTGGGGCAGCCGGGTGGCATAGTGAATTAAGTGCTCTGGAGTCAGGAGGACCCAAGTTCAAATCTGGCCTCAGATATGTACTAGCTGTGTGACCCTGGGCACGTCACCTCACCCTGTTTGCCTCAGTTTCCTCATCAGTAAAATGAGCTGGAGAAGGAAATGGCAAAGCACTCTGGTATCTCTGCCAAGAAAACCCCAAATGGGGTCACGCAGAGTCACACACAACTAAAACAACTCACAACATCCCTACTTCAGAGATGTGGAAACTGAGGCTTTAAGCAACTTGCCATGGGGTCACATCCATTAAATGAGGAAGGCAGGATTCAATTCTGAGTCTGCCAGCCCCCAGGCCTTGCTGCTATCTACTTTCACATGAATAAACTTGTCTGATTCTAACGACCATCCTATGTGGCAGAAGATGGGGGCAGATATTTTTAAGCCTGTTTTAGGAGGAGGAGACTGAAAGACAAAGATACTAATGGACTCCACACACCAAGTAGGGGGTGGAGCAGAAGGTCCTGAATTGACAGTCTGGAGACCCTGGGGGGTTGAATCTCCAACCTGCTACTTACAACCAGCAACGCTTTAAGAAATTCACTTGAGTTGTCTGGGACTCAGTTTCCTCATCTGAAGAATGATGTAACCTGGATCAGAGCCCTCTGAAGTCTTTCAGTTCTAAAACCCCAAGACCCATAAGTTTTATTTGTCTGTCGGGGGACTTTCCCTATTGGAATTCACCTTCAGTATCAAGAGAAGCCAAGAGAGAATAAGATTTCTGAACACCTGTCTTCTGCAAAGCCTTGCTTGGGCCAGGTGGTGTTCATGACTCCTGTCTCTGACGAGATGCTGTGCCCAATCCTGGCTGTGCCCGCCTTCCTTCCAGTCACTCCCAGGCCCCCACCCCTACAGCTGAGAACTTTTAAGACAAAACAAAACCTTCTCGTGTGTGTGTTTCAGGCAGGGTGGGATCCGTTTCAATATCTCCAACCTGGAAATTGCCAGGTGGTTCTTCCCAGCGTCACTCCCTCACCTGCAAACTTAAGTGACCACCCCAGACTACCTACTAAGTGGATGCAGAGGACAGTGCCTGCCGGAAGTGGGGAGGAAACAGGGAGGAGTGGCCCCCTCCCTCCAAACCCATGCCCAGAAGCAGTTCAGTGGCCTAGCTGACAGTGCTGCTGGACACAGGGGCCTTCCAATCCTGCTTCAGACACTTGAAGGCTATGTGACCCTGGACAAGTCCACTAACCTCTCTCAGTCTGGTCAGTAAGTCTTAAGTTCAAATCCAGCCTCAGATACTTACTAGCTATATGACCCTGGGCAAGTCATTTGACCTCTATCTTCCTCAATTTCCTCACCTATAAAATGGGGGTGATAACAGCACCTCCCTCCCAGGATTGTTGTGAGGATCACAAGGTTTTACAAACGGTAAAGCCCCAAATAAATGACAGCCCTCGACATTATCTAGAAAGTCAAAGGCTGCGCCACACAGCCTCAGTCCCTACACCAGGAGTCTGTGGTCAGCTCTTGGTGCTGAGCTGTGGGAGGCCATTACAAAGCAGGCAGACCAACGCGGGGCACCCAGTCCAGTATAGCCAGACTTTTGTTCAGGTCCCCTCCAGAACCCTTACAAAGCATTTCCTCCCTCTCTCTCTGCCCGTTGTCCTTTCTCACGCTCCCTCCTTCCCTCCCTCTCTTAGACCTAGACCAGAAAGGGAAGGACCTCCAGAGCGAATGAGTCCAACCCTCTCATTTTACAAAAGAGGAAACTGAGGCACAGAGAAAGTCACAGAGCTAGTTAGTATCAGGTGTGGGACTTAAAACCAAGTTCTTCCAGACTCCGGGAAGGCAGCGTGCCCCCACCCACCCACCACAGCTACATCTTTGAATAGCTTTAAGACACTAAAAGTGGGGGGGGTGTAAGGTGAGGGCCAAGCCCCTCGCCCCAACTGCAAGTAGAAGGTGGAAGAGTCCTGCGTTCCTTCCATTTGCTTTTGGCTGGTCCAGTTTAATTCCTTCCTGGTTTTGGTTTTGGTTTTTTTAACCATTTCTGGGTCTTTACTTGTCTCTATCACTGTTATTTCCCAGGAGAGATGCTGAAAGAACAAGCAAATCCCAGCCTTCTGCACAGGCCTAAATGCACCGTCCTCCATTTATTTCTTTTTCTCTTTCCAGCCAACTCTCAATTCTCTTTGCTAAGGCAAGATACAGAGCAAGAACAGCTCTGCGTTTGGCTTGGCCATTTCGGAGAGGCCAGTCAGCCCATTCTACTCTGTAGCCAGTCCAGGCACCTCCTGGGAACTCAGCTCTCCATTAGCCGAATGGGCCTCGTAAGCCTCACTGTGAACCATAAGGTAAAGACAGCAGGGATGTGGGGGATCATCTAGTTACATGAAAAGTAAGCATCAGCACCACAATTCGAACCCAGGTCTTCTGACTTTAAAAAGTCACTGTTCTCTTCACAATAACTAAACCCAATAAAAACGTTCACTTCCCTCTCTCCTTGACCCCCCCCCCCCACCGCCAAGGGGATGTGAACCAGCAAATACAAATTTCTTATATTTCCCCCGGTAACACTTGGAGCGGGGTACAGGCCATTATCTGTTCCCACAGCCCTAAAAACAGGAAGCAAAGGGCAAGTTTTTGTTTGTTTTGTTTTTTAAGGGGGTAACTTTAAAAAATAAAAACAAGCCCCTAACCAGGCAAGCTGCAGCCTCTGATTAATAAAAAATCTCCCAGAATGCTCCTCAAGGAGGGGGTGGGGCATCCTGATCAATGCAACATGTGAGGAGAGTAGTCAAAGGTCAAAAGGAAATGATTAATCCCACACAGCAAAGGGGCAGGATGGGCCCAGGCCGCTGTGCCCGCCAATGCCTCCCTGAGGAAGCAGGCCAAAAGACCCTCTCGGTAGAGCCCAGCTCACCCAACAGCCACGCCCCCACAGCATAGCTGGTGCGCCATCTTTTCCCACTGGGGGTTCAATTTGCTTTTAAATGGAGCCAAAACTCAAGCTTCCACAGGCTTTCCTGCTTTTCTTTCTTTTTAAGCCATTTTTAATTGAGAACTGCTCTGTGATCATTTCCAGGTGCAGCTTTTGCCCCACCAAGAGATGAAACTGTCACAGAGAGGGTCCTACCCCACAATGGGAAGGCAGAAGAAGGCCAGCCAGGAGCTGTCAAGATCCCCCAAAGTCATCAGTCCTTGATACCCTGAAACTGCTTTTTCCCCAGTAGAATATAAGCTTATTGAAGGCAGGAGATGGTTCTCATTTATAGCTTTTACAAAGTAGGTACTTAATAAATAAATAACATTTGTTAAGCACTAATTTTGTACCCTGTACAAAACCATCTCTGTCTGTCCTCAAGCAGCTTGAACAGAATTAGACTCAATGGCCTGCTAGGAAAGCAAACCTCTACCCCATCTCTGCACCTCAGCTTTCTCATCTGTAAAATGAAAAGTTTGGGATAAAAGTCCTGAAGAAGAAATAATGAAAAACAGTGGGTGCCTACCAGGGCAGAATACTACATACATTATCAGACAAGGCTCTGGGCAGTTTGGGCTTGTTTTTCTTTGTCAAATTGGGGGGGGGGGGGGGGGTGTCAATCTGTCCGGGAGGTAGAGGAGGAAAATGATGGTATGATTTTAGGACATTTGTGAGCACATGCTGACCTCTCCATCCTAGTATTTGAATGCTGACTGCCAAAAATGCCCCACGTGGTTTGATTAACTCTTCTGTGAAAACGGCCCATTTCTGGTATCAACATTCTGGGCTCTTACTGGAAAAGGGGAAACATCAGGAGGCTTTTTTAAAAAACCATCAAAATCAAAAAGGTTATACACCTCAAGGTCGATGACCAGACGCTCATCAGTCTACACGTGCCCCGGCCTCTTGAAATACAATTGGAAAGCTGCCCCATCGTGTCCTGCCTGTCCTTTCCAGGCCCTTCCCTTTGCTGTCCCATTTCCAGCTCTTGTCTGGCCATCTTCATCTCTCCTGGGCTTCACATTCTCACCCACCCTCCCCCCCACTACACTGCTCTCTGCTCATGGCATCACTGACCTCTCAGATTATATTAAGTGATTTCAAAACGTATTGAGTTTTCCAAAAGGACAAAGGCCCTGAGCCCTTCAAATCTGCCTCTTACCTGCAGCAAGCCCAGCCCTCCCCTCCCTCCCTCCCCACCTGCCTCAGCCCGTTAAAGAGGCCTTTAGGTAACTGGATCCCAGAATCCTCCAGTCTGGCTTGTGAAACTGAGAAGGAACCTTTATCTCTCTGGTCTCGCCCTCAAGGAATCCCCCCAAAAGAACCTTCTTGTAACTACAGAAAGGGAAGGAAGGAGGAGGTTTCAAATGAGAACAACGAAGCCCACCCACAGTTTCATGGTCTTCAGCAAACTTGAGAGGCAAACCAATGAATGGGGATTGTTTCCCTTCCCCATCCAGCATCCAAGCCAGGGCAATCTCACAGGGAAGAGGAGGGAAAGACGCTTTCATTCTGGTCACTTTGGGTTGACCCAACCTCCATCCGGCTTAAGGGGACCCCAGCCCCATGATGGCTGGAGGGGATGCCAGCCGCCACTGCCCCTTTCTCTTTGCACCAGAACTATTGCATTTACCAAAGCAGGGCCATCTGGGGAACTCTAACGAGGAACCAAGCCTTGAAAAGCAATGTTTTGGGAAATCCCACTTCAAAAATGACTATATGAGAAATTGTAAAATATGGTCCAACAACCCTGACCTCACCATGCTATTTTTGGACTAACCATAATGCAAAGGCACCTTGGGCTCAATATTTTTCCAAGTATGGGAGAATATACAATCCAATAAATGATGTCATTTTGACATCATCTCTACCTCCTTTCTTTGCAGGGCTGAGGGGCTATGGGGGTACAATTATTGCACACACCCTGTCAGGAGACTTGTTTTTGCTCATCTGCCTTTTTCTCCTTTTTCTTCTTTGTTCAAAAGAATTTTGTTCATATGCATGACTGCATGGGGAGGCATGTATTAGCCATGAAGGGGATATAAAAACAGAGGATGTCACTTTTTAAAATGTAAGAAAACCACGCTGATTTTAAAGTTACTTACTCTTCAAGAAAAGGCAACAAGAAACAGTTGGGAAATTATAAAAAGAATGGACGCATAGAAGGGCCCCAAACACGGAGAAAGGGAAGGCCTGGGGGCAGTTCTAGTCTCTGTCCTTTTTCTCCAGAGTCCAGGACAGGTGGCAATAGCTCTCCAGAGGACCTCATCCCCTTGCCCCAGGTTGCAGAGCCTGGAAATGATGACCTAGGGATGGTGAAAACTTTAAGCACCCCGAGTGGCAGGGGCCACCAACCTTTTTCCAGGGCTAATAATGTAGCCAAAGTGATCATGTGGGGGTGGCCCCGACGGCAGCCAGTGGGGCCCAGGCCCTTGGGCCAGCAGCCTCTCTCACCTTTGTCTCATGCTTCAGCTGAGTAAGATGTTCTTACTCAGATCTGTGCCCTGGGTTCTTGGCAATCAAAGGTGGAACTGACTCAGCAAAGAGGGCTCAGCAAATCACAAGAATTTTCCAGGAGATTTTGAGTCAGGTCTTGGTGAGAGAGATTCAAGTCTCAAAATGCAGACACTGGAGGCCACGGCTGAATCTGCCATCCCACTCCTCACCCACAAAATCAGAAGTCCCTAAGCCTTGTCTTGCCCTCCCCGAAGCAGAGAAGGTTTATTAAGGAAGGTAGTGAGCAGGCCTCTGCCAAGAAAGGCACCAAGCACCTCTGGCCCTCTTCCCTCCTCCCAGCTCACTGTGTTCTTAGCCAGGATCTCTCTCCTCTTCCAAAGACCCTACCAGCTTTAAATCTTTGGTGCCATCAGCCTCCCTGAGGGCCCCCTCCCTGCTCTGAAGAGAATCTGAGCAGGAAAACGAGCTCAGGGGATCATCTGCCAATTCTGATAATTTTGGCCCATCTTTCTAGAGAACACTTAAGCTTCCAAGAAACTCATTTAGGCGCTTACCCCTACCAAAAGAAATGAAATTGCAAAGGCTGCTAACTTGGAAGTGTTTTGATGAAAACACACAGGCCTTGGGCCAAACTTATTATCCATGTTAGGCTTGAGAGATGCCGAACGGTCGACGATGGTGGCGGGTGTCTTTCCTCTGGCTATCGAGAGAGGAATTTCCACCATATTGTGCCCCTCTCATAGATGCAGACAGATAAATGGACGGACAGATAAAGAGATAGATGACAGAAGAACAAATAAATGGCTAGCTAGCTAGATGATTGATAGGTAGACAGGTAAGTAGATAAAGCTACATCTTTGTAGACATACACGGGGCAGAGCAGCCCCGACTGGCTTCAGAAAACAGCAAAGTAAATAAGCCAAGTCACCCTGTGCACACAAAGTGACCATCCCAGGGACTCCAACCCTCAATTATTTTAGTGACGGTCCTTGGCATTTCTTTGTGTTAGAAAATCTAGAGGAGTCACTAGGTCCCAGTCAGGGAGATCAATGATACTATCCGACCCAATCATCTCTATCCTCCTCTTCCCTTGGCCCCCAAACCCAATATCCAAATCAAGATGGAAACCACCCAACAGAATCCACCCACTCTCCTTCTCAGCCATAAGGGCCTAGGAATGCTGAGCCCTAAATGGCAAGGAGTCACGTCATCCGGCAAAAACTGGGTGAGGCACCTAGTACAGACACTAACAACACCCACATGTTGGAAACTGAGGCTCAAGGGGGTTGAAGGGACTGTTCCAGGGGTGCCCGGATAGTGGGGGGGGGTCAGTCTTGAGTCCTCACGGCCACCATGCTCCTGTCACTCCAGATTATCCAGGGCAGGGGCACAAAGGAGGCTATTTAAAGAAACAGGAACGATCCGGCACCCAACACACAGCTGGCTGACTTATCAACGGTCTATAACCAGGATTCGATTACACAAACATGTGCAAGGAACTGCCCTGTCCCAGACACTGAAGATGTACAATCAATCTCTCCTCTTAAGACCGGGGAAGGGGGGAGGAAGGGGAAATGCAACAATATGTATCCAAGCAACCACGGAAAATGTATCCAAAACAACGCAAATATTGAGGCTGGCGGGTAGAGTGTACAGAGAGCTGGAAGATCTGAATTCAAGTCCCACTTGTGACACATCCCGACCACGTGACACTCGTTAAGTCCCTTGACCTCTTGGTGCCCGGAAACGGCCCAAGAGAGAGATGAGAAGATGAGTTCAGGTGATGCCTCCTTACTAACTATACAGCTAACTTAACTACAAAACAAATTGGGGGGGGGGGGTGGCCCTAATACTTATCTGCAGGGGTAAAGGGCAGTCCCCTACAACTACAAAATCACAGGTTCTGGGGCGAGGGGACAGGGGTGCCCAAGGAACACCAGGCAGCAACATGGCACTGCGCCAGACTGGGCAACCACAAAAGGAATTCCTACACAAACCAAACTTGTTTGGGCCTCAATGCCCTGCCACTCCCCCCCCCATAAAATGAGGACTCCACAGCCTCTAAGGTTCATAAATCTGTGCTCTTATGACCCCAACCAATAAGCATTTCCGAAGCCCCTACACTACAGTAGCCGTTTAAAGGCAAAAAGGCCCCCACCCCTGTCCTCAGCAGAGTGTTCAGAAGGAAGCCTGGGCTTCTGGGAGGTAGGAGAGAAGGATGCTTTCTAGAAGCATTCTAGAAAGGCAGGAGAGAGAATGCCAGGCCAGGAACTGCAAGCCGGCCAGTCTGATGGGAAGACACAGACAGGGTATATAAAGGGGAGTCCGTCTGGGCCAAGACTAGAAAGGCAGATGGAGGTAGGGAGGGCCAGAAAACGAGGTCAGCCCAGCCCAACCACTGCTGCTCTGGGCCCAGCCCCAAACACTCCTGCAGTCTAAGTGAATTTAAACTTAAGTGAGTTTAAAAACCAAAGTAAAACTGGTTTTCCATGAGTCGGTATAGACTGTCTACAGACCGCAGCATCTCGCTCCATTCACAGTCGAGGCAGGTGCTTGAAGTCAGGGGACCTTCATTTCCCCTGACTCAGCAGACTAAGGCCTGAGAAACACGCAGGTTTCCACTTAGGCATAGGGAGTGGTGCAGAAGCAGCCTGAGGATCCCCGGGCCCCAGCTTCCAGCAGCCAGCCAGGCAGCCAGCCCTAAGGGCTCATTGCCCAAGAGAGACAGGTACCTGGAAGGGGGCCAGATGGCCCCAGTTCAGCTCCATTTGGATAGATGGGATGCCAACTGGCACAAAGACAGAATCTGAAGACCTGGCAAGGAATGTGACCTCACCCTCAACAGCTGTGTAGGCACAGGGAATGTGCCTCCAACTCCACAGTCTCTCTCAGTCCCAGGGCAGCTAACCTAGTTCCAACCTCCTTTGTCTAAGGTGGTGACAAAAAAAAAAAACCACAATAAAGAAAACAAGGTCTGAACACACACTTGTTTTTACATGTTTTGGTGGGTCACCCAGTCTCTCAACAATCAATGGAATCATTCTGACGTAAACGTTGATTGCTCCATCCAAATCAGATGTTCCTGAAGATCGTCTGATCCGGTACCACCAACCCCTGGCACCCCTCCGAAAACAGGGCAGGGAAGGACAAGCTGCCTCCTTGGGAGGCCTGAGCTTGCCACCTATTTCTGAGCACTCTCCTGCGTGCCACAAGCTTGGAGAATTTGGGAGTTAAGCTTAGTTAGGAAATTTCTGAGGGGGGGTGAGTGAGCATCGATAAACGGAAGGGTTACTTCCCCTGCCTCAACTCCTGTGGACCTTGAGAGTTCAGTAACAACTCTAGTAAGATCAATTTGCGGCTAGAAATTGGGAGAGGCAGTGGGCTATTTAGTTAAAAGAGCATTGGCCAAAGAGTCAGAAAACAGGGGTCCAAATCCCAGCTGCTGACATGACAGAGAGCACACCTCAGTCTCCTCATGTACTAAATGAAGGTAATGACTAGATACAGGGCAGCTGAGAGGAGTAATGGATACAGCACGGGTCTGGAGTCCGAAAACCTGAGTTCAAATGTGGCTCCAGACACTTACTAGCTGTGTGACCCTGGGCAAGTCACTTACCCCTGTTGGCCTGAGTTTCCTCATCTGTTAAATGAGCTGGAGAAAGAAATAGCAAACCACTCTAGTATCTCTGCCAAGAAAACCCCAAATGGGGTCACAGAGGGTTGGACATGACTGAAAATGACTGAACAGCAAAAACTAGATACACCAGAAGTCCCTCCCCCACCATAAATCTGTGACCTCTAGTTTGGGAAGAGAGAGGCATGAGGGGAAAATTCAAAAGGAAACACTTTCCTGATAGATCCTTATGCATCTGAAATGCTATGCACCTGGGTCAGAATCCCGAATCCCGGCCCTGGCCCCCGCCCCCACCCCCACCCTCACCCCTCACCCTCCCTGTGGCTGGGGGCAGTCTGTGCCTCTCTACCCCTCAGTCTGACCAATAAAGCAGGAGTTGGCCACTGAGTCATTTAACCTCCCAAGCCTTAATGTACTCTGCTGTAAAATGGAGATAATAGTACCCCCTACACCTCATAGTTATGGTAAAGACCAAATGAGAATGTGGTTAGATAAAACAAACTGGAAACCCTAAAAGGCACAGTAGTCACAGGATAAAATGGAGTTGCTCAGCCAATCCCCTCATCATAGAAAAAGGCTTAAGGGACTTGCCCAAGGTCATACAACAAGCATGGGGTAAAGAAAGCCTTCTGCGGGTCTTTGCTACAAAACCTGGTATGTCTGAGATTTTAATGGAAATTCCTGCTAAGTGAGCCTAGGAGGGAGGGAAGGAGAGAGGCAGGAAAAAAGGAAAGGCAAAGAAAAGAGCAGAGGGAAGGAAGGTTTAATGTTCTGCCAAACATTAAGCCATGTCCTGAGATGTGCCTGAGGAAGCGGTTAAACTCCCCTTCTTTCCCTCCAGGTTTTATGGGCATCTGTGAGCCTGTCCTCACCTTAGCCCCTAATGATCACAAATGACCCTCTTAGAGGGCAGGGGCCAGGGCTAGGAAATTCTCTTCGAACACTAACACATGCAATTAGGTGCTTAATAAATGCTTTTTGATGATGAGGGAGCCCATGACCTTCTGTAATGGGGGGGAAGGGATCCCCTGGGTTTAAAGTCAGTTCCTTACAAAGAAGAGAGAGAAGGAAAAGAAGGGAAGGAATAAACAAACATTTATTAAACCCCTACTATGTGCTAGGGACTATCCTGAGCACTTTACAAATATTATCTCATTTTGATCCTCAAAACAACCCTAAGAGGTAGGTGCTTCTATTAGCTCCATTTTACAGTTGAGGAAAGTAAGACAGGCAGAGATTAAGTGACTTGCCCAGGGTCATACAGTTAGTGTTGCAAGGCTGGATTTCTTGATCCTAGACCCAGAGCTGTCTCCACTCACTATGGCCACTGGGCCCCAAATTCTAACTAGTGGCAGTGTTCTGTAGCAGATAACGTGGGTCTTTGCATCAGGGAGACCTGGAATTTCTGACACTGTGTGACCCTGGCCAAGGGGGTCATCTCTGAGCCTCGGTTTCCTCATCTGTAAAACAGGGATATACACAGCATATGCCTCATCCGGTTGTCGCGAGCATTTCGTTTGTAAAGGGTCTGTAAATGTTAGTTCTTCATCACCCTAAGGGCAAAGTTTGGCTCCTTCCCAGACCCAGAATCCACCAGTCCTTATCAAAAGGCTTGCTCCCTCTCTACCACTGGGCCTTTGGGAAGCCCCTTCCCAGGAATGTTCCTGACCCAGAGAGCAGCGCCTTTGCAATCCCTAAGCAGGCTTCCAGGCCCAACCCTGCAGCAAGTGAAGTGGATGAGTGCAGAGAGACCAGGAAAAAGCCAGAGTGAGGAAGGTCCAGCCAGAGAGAAAGACTAGTGCCAGATCAGGCTTCCCTCCCGGCTCTTCTGCCCCCTAAGCTGGCTGGTGCTCACCTCCCTCGCCCAGGGTCACTGGCAACAACCACTGGCCAACCTCAGTAATTTGACAAGTGCCAGGTACCCCAGAAGTTGTGCCCTTAAAAGGAACCCCAATGTCACCCTCCTGTAACTGGGACAAATCACTGCCCCTTCGATTACTTTCTCTGCTACCGCCAACAGAGCTCTCTAACGTAAGCCTCCCGCCCACCCCCAACACAAGCCTCGCTCAGAACTGCTCCTCCAATGGTCTGCCTGGAGGGGGCCAATGAAAGAAACGACGGGGAGGGGTTAGCTGCTAGTTTGCGGTGGAAAGGGGTCAGGGGCTGATGGCAGAGAACCGAAATTCAATCAAAGGAGACTTGTCCAATCCAAGCGGACCAGTATCTGTGTTGCTCAATTGTGCCCGAGCGCATTTGGGATTTTCTTGGCAGGGATACTGGAGTGGTTTGCTGTTTCCTTCTCTAGCTCGTTTCGCAGATGAGGAAACTGAGGCAAACGGGGTGAAGTGACTTTTCCAGGGTCACACAGCTAGGAAGTGTCTGAGGCCAGATTTGAACTCAGGAAGATGTCTTCCGGTCTCTAGGCCCAAACATTATCTACCACGCCACCCAGCCATAAGCTAGGCAAGCATTTATTAAGCGCCGATTATGTGTACTAAGACACAAAAAGTCCTGCTCTCAGTACTGGCCCCACTTACTAGCTCTGTGTCCCTTTGCAACCCACTGCTCCGATCTGTTTCTCCCCGTCTAATGAATCATAGAATCATATACTCGGAATCAATCAACAAGCATGTATTAAGTGCCTACTATGTGCCAGGCACTGCACCTAAAAGGGACAGAAATGAAACAGCTCTTGTCCTCAAGAAACTTAATTTCTATCAGAGAAAACAACACAAATCCACCACCACCCAAAGCTGGAAGGGCCCTCTAAGGCCATCTCGGTTCCACTCCTTTCATTTTACAGATGAGGAAACTGAGGCCTAGAGGTTCCATGGTTCACTTATGTCTCAAAGGTGAAGAATTAGAGACGGCATTTGAACGCAAACCCTCTGATTCCAAATGCTTTCTCCAAGCTTCCTCCAGTTCAAAATCCATGATCCTTTGGGAAGAGGAAAGTGGCTTCATGTGAAAGAAGAGATTCAAGTCTCTCTGCTCCCTCGGGGGTTCCAATGGCCAAGAAGTCAAACAGGACACCCCATGCCCAAGGGTAGGCCACACCCTGACTCCATTCTCTGCTCCCTCCCTTTTCTCCCTCCCACAGAGGCAGCTGAGGCTCGTCCCTGGCAGCGAGCAATCTCATTTCAAATCAGTAAGACTGTGTGAGAATCAACCAAAAAGAAGAAAAAGGAGGAAAACACCGCCACACAGACACACACCCCTTCTCAGCAAACAGGACAATTTCCTGATACACCAATAATCCTCTCTCTGCCTTGAGGCCTGGGTTTCTAGAGTGCTGAATCATTACCTCCCTCAACTGACTCTTAATCCCAGGGATACCCCCACCACCACCACCACCACCACCATTCCTGCTGTCTAGGAAGATCAAGCCCCCCTCCCCCCCCCCCGGGGCCATGGGCTCCCTCATCATCAAAAAGCATTTATTAAGCACCTAATTGCATGTGTTAGTGTTCGAAGAGAATTTCCTAGCCCTGGCCCCTGCCCTCTAAGAGGGTCATTTGTGATCATTAGGGGCTAAGGAAAGGACAGCCTCACAGATGCCCATAAAAACCCGGAGGGAAGGAAGTAGAGATTAACCGCTTCCTCGGGCACATCTCAAGAGATGGTTTAATGTGCTGGTAGACACCGCCGAATTCCAGGCTCTCTGGGGCCCCGAGTGGGGCTAAGGCGGGCTCCCAAAGGGAACTCGGGACCTGCACATTTTAGACTCGCCCTGTATTTTTTTACAACGCAGTGCTGCCCAGACTCTTAAATTTTCACGATGTTTCCATGAGAGGGGCTGGGGCAAGAAGGAGCAAACCCCATATAAAGATAGGAAAACTCCAGCCCACACACACAAAGGATTCTGGGACCAAATCCACCCAAGTCAACAATTAACTAGGGAATTCTTCTGCATGCTTGCACCCGGTTTTGCGCACGGCTCTGGATGAGTCGAGTTCACCCGAGCAGGAGATTGCTGGGTTTCCCTGATTTTCACAAGTGTACCCACACCCCTCCAGACTCCGAGACAGGAGAGCTCTCGTAGACCAGAAATCACCTCTCATCTAAGCCTAACTTCAGGGGTGCAAGGAGCAGGAATGAGCCTTGTCTCCTACTCCTTTGGGGCTTTTATTAGTAAAGTGAAAATCCCTCCTGAAACCCAGGCCTGAACAACAATGGGCCCCTTTTGGTCCGGAGGCGGCAAAAACCCCTGACATCTGCCCGGGGCCCAGCGGGGGCTTGGCCACCCATATGAATGCTCACCGTGGTGCTTTTAAAATTAAAGACGACCATACAGACATTCTCTTCCCAGAGGTAGTACAAGACCAGCAGCAAGCTTCAGGAAGCATTGCTTTGGTCAACAAATTACAGGCAAGGGGCAATTTCCCAACCCCCACTCCTGGCCCGCCTAGATCTAACGCAGAAGGGCCAGGCCACTCTCCGCCAGCTCACCAGCCCCAAGCAATTCACCCCTCCTGGGGCAGGGAGAGGGATTCCTGTTAATTACAGTGGCCACTAGGCTCTGACCAAGCCTGCCTGCTCTTCTCCCCCCCCCCGCCCCCCCCAAGCTAACAAAGGCCTCTCTAGGTTAGTTTTGAGACCTCATGGCGTTTGAAAGGAGGGGAAGGGAGGGGGAGGGGAAGCGACTGTCCATCAGAAGGGGATTTTACCCCCTTTCTGGTCAGGGATGAGTCCAATAGGCCCTCCCATCCTGCTTGGTAAGATAATCCTCCTCCTCTCTTCTCTTCCATTTGAACCTATTAGGTATCCACATTGAAAAGGCTGGCGGCTGGGACATTTAACTGTGTCTATCGTGAGCAGCTGGACCCCGTACACTGAACTGTCCTTGAAAACATTTGGTGACTATGGCCCTTCCCTCTCTTTTCACTCATAGAGAGGGAGGGCAAATCAAAATGTGGTTGGGGGGGGAGGGAAGGGGAGAAGGTCACATGCTTCAGGTGTTGAATTACATCCTTCATTTCCTTGTAAATAAGGATTTGCCCTCTTTATGAGAAAAAAAATAGTTCAAACGTCTAATCTTCTGCAACCTAATGAAAATATGGCAAAATATTTCTACAAATGTAGAAAGCACTTGGGGAAGAATCTGCATAACAGAACACACAGAACACCGCTACAAAAATACTTGCTTTCAAGAAATCCGTAGGACAGCAGTCTGTCTATATTCTCAATGGTCCGCTGCTTGGCCGGGACGCCCCGAAGCCCGGCTCTCTTTCGGCGGCTCAGAAAGGGCCTTTCCGGCCCACGTGAAATTCACACTGTTTATAACAGCGAGAAATTAACACGCCGAATCAGCCTCGCTAGTAACTGACCTGTAAATACCGGTGGGGGTGGGAGGTGGGCTGAAGGCTTTTATTATTTATTTTGACTTGTGTTTTTAATTACGGAGGCATTAGGAGGAGAGGCAGTATGGGAGGGCTTTGAATTTTTTTTTTTTGGTGCCCCCTTTTCAAATTAAATGCTTTAAATTCGCCAGAGTTTTAAGGGTTTTTTCCCAGTGTCCACACTACCACTACACCACCCCATTTAGCCACTCCATTTGAAAGCTTTTCTATTAACTCGGGGAGTGGGGGGTGGGGAGGGGGAGGCGTAGCTGGCAGGCTCCTTCCCCCCCAACACCCAGGGGCCGGTTACAGTATACAGGAAGATGAGATTTCAATGCTCCTCTTGGCCGGTGGGTCAGGCCAACAATAGGTTTAAAGGTCACCGCCTCGGCCGGAGCAGAAACAGATAAACATTCCAGAGAGATGCTTCATTCATGACCACAGGGGTGTTTAACAAGGCACTCCAGGAATGAATTCCGGCGAGGGAGCGAGGGAGCCGAGGACCAACCGGAGCCAGCCAGCAGCAGCAGGCTCGGCGGCGGCTTCCCCTGAATGAGCTGAGCGGGCCATGCAAAATGGGGTTAGAAAAAACTGCTGCCCACAAAGAGAGAGGGGTCTTTGAAGTGTAGCAGAAAGAAAATCGGGGCAGAGTTAGGCAGAAAGAATGCTTTTAATACAGAAAAGGAGACTTTGGAAAGAGCACTGGAGGTGGGGTGTACGTGTCTGTGTGTGTTTTAAAAGCTAACCGTCCCCAAGATTTTCACTTCCTCACTTTTCCGTTGCCCCTTAGTACAAAAGTAATAAAATAGCTAAGCCGCCCACAGGTTCTACTTCAGACCCTCACTGGGAATGAATTAATTTAACCCATGAAATTCAGATTGGAGAATTTTTAAAAAAAATCATTAAACCGTCAAATCTGGGGATGCTCTATGGAAGCTTCTGAAATATTCACTAAGAAATGCTGAGTAGGAAATTCAAACTGATGACGAAACCACAGCCATCCTGGTTCTTAATAATTAACCTTCTCCTGTGGCTTGTCTTTTTATTCCTGGATGTGCTATATAAACGGGAACGGTTATTACATAAATTAAGTTTATTACATGCTCTCCCCACTCCTCCTCCCCACTGGCTTCTCCAATATAATGAAGGCAGCAGGCCTTTTATTGTTCACTAAAAGCTTGGTGGTGGTGGTTTGGTTTTAAGAGAATTAATAAATTATTAAAAGGAGGCCCAGCAGCGGCAGCTTCTGGACAATCCCAGCAGGCTCAAGGATGGTCCAGGTGGCTCCAGGAATTGGCATTCTGAGAAACCGGAGGGAGGCTTGTCAACTCTCAATACAGAGCACGCTGGCGGTTCGCACAGGGGGTTCTTCGGATCATAAACCCCACCTCCCCACATTTATATCGTTCTTTGCTTTTGCAAAGCATTTGTCTTGCAAACACCAAGAGAGATTGGTACTGTATTAACTTCATTTTACAGATGGGGAAACTGAGGCTCAGGGAGGTTTAGAGACCTTCAGGTAATCAGCTAGTTATGCATCTGGGGTGAGATTCCAACCCAGGTCTCCTGACTCCACCCCAGGGCTCTGTCCTCCACACCCCGCTGCCTCTGATTTATTTCCATTAGATAGGATCAGGAAGCATTTCATATTTGCACGGAAGCTGCCACAAATCTGCATGATTGATTTAGCATTTCACTGATGGGGGTAGGGGTGGGAGTGGGATGGGGGTGGGAAGGCTGCAATGGAGACTTCCTGTGCTGACTTCACAGGGAAAACAGAGTGTTAAAAATTAAGGGAGAAGGAGGGTCCGGGCATGGTTCCCCAGCAGACAGCCAGGTAAAGGTGCTTCCCATGGGGAAAACCTTCACCATCGTCTGGGTAGATCAGCCTTCCACCACATAAAAACCACTTTTTCTCCTCCTGGAACTTGTGTGCCCTCCTCAAAACTCATCAAATCACTCATTCCTTCAAATGGGAAACTGAGGCTCGGAGATTAAGGGATTTGCATATAATCAGCTAGTTAAGCCTCTAGAGTAGGCTTCCAACCCACTAGGCACTATCCACTTAGCCAACAACAGCCATCTCTCCTGGAGATGCTACTCACTGTCATTTCTATCTGATCATCTAAATGGGATTTGGGCTTTGGGATTGTGAAACCAGGGCATTCCCTTGTCCCCAAGAGACCAGATGCTAGCTGCAAGGCCTCCGCAGTTGAGAGACTCCTCAAAAGAAGACTAGACTGCAATGGTTTGCATCTTTAGAGCTTTCTTGTTGTCTGTATAGATAAGTCTGTGGAAATGGTCAACACCGATTCCAGCACATTTAATGTTCTGCTTGTGAGGAAATCTTGTGACCAACTGCTCCTAGTGGTGGGATGTTGGAAATTTCAGACTTTTATCATCTTTTCTGGATGTGTCCCCACATTGTCATTGTGCAAATACAGGCTCCCTCCAAATCAGGGGTATATTTCTTGAGGTTTAATGTTGTATTTGCTCCAATTCTAAATAAAACTTTACATTTTTACACACACACACACACACACACACACACACACACACACACACACACACGGAGGTGGACAGGAGGAAGGGCCAGAATCCTTAATCTAAGAAGTGAGCCAAAACCAGGTCTATCAATCATTTACCCAACAGTATCACCAAAGGGGTAGGAAACAACATAAAGGGGAGGGGGGGGAGGGAAGAGAGAGAGAGAGAGGAGAGAGAGAGATCATTCAGAAGGCTCAAATTAGGCCCAAGAACTAAAATAAAAACAAAAACACAAGTTCCTAAGCTAAATATTGTGTACTTCATCATGTCCGGTTAGTTTCATAAAATGTCTAAAATGTTCACACTGTAGGGCATTTTCTCAAAAACATTCTAAAACACAAAACTGGTGAAATAATTTCAGCTTCCTTCTCTCTTCTCAGCTCTAATTCAGACTCCCTACACTAACATTTTTTCAGCATCATTTGGTCAGATCACTTCTTTCTCACACTAATACTCTTTGCTCCGAATTTCAGATCATCCCCAATCTAGACATCCTTACCTCCCCAGCTTCCTTTCCTATTCTCTTCCTTCCATGCATCATCTCAATTCAATATAACATCAGCGAGCACTGTTTCAGCGAATGGACACAAAGACAATCCTTACCTTCAAGAAGATCGCATTATGTTGGAACATAAGCTAAAAGCTCCTGACAAACAACCGAGCTCAACCCAGAACTTTCCCAACTTCCTACCTCTGCAGTCTTCTCCACCAATGGAGGATTCATCCTCAACCCAATTCAAAGAAATGCAACCTACTTCATAAAAGCCGTCCCTGAGCAACCCCACTACTACCATCATTATCACCATCGCCAACTCAAGAAGCAATGTTTATTAAGCACCCACTTTGTGCCCAGCACAGTGCTAAGTGCTGGGGAATCCAAAGAAAGCCAAAATCATAAACAGTCCCTTCTAAGGAGCTCACAATCTAATGGAGGAGACATCATGCAAACAACTCTAAACATCCAAAGATCTATATGGTGTAAGTGGAAGGAAATCTCAGATGGAGACATTTCCCACACCACTCCTGTTCGGACTTGTGTACTTTTTTTAGATTCTAGTTATTTGTGTCATATTCCCTCAGGGGGCCAAAGGGGGGGGGGGGGGGCGCTCGGCGCTGCCTTTGGGCAAGAGAATCTGGGTTCACCTCCTACTTGGCAAGTCACAACCTCCTTGGGTCTCAGTTTCCACATCTCCAAAAGGAGGGGAGGTTGCTGAGCTGCCTTGCCAGCTGTAGAATCTATAAATTCTAGGAATATTACGTAAACTTCACTCGATGAGCATAGTACTAATTGTTTGGGGAATTCACTTATGTGGCAGTTTTCAAGATCATTTCCTCATAACAACCAGGGGAGGTGGGCAATGGAAGGACATTCTATTCCCCATTACATAAAAGAAACAGAGGCACAGAGGCTGACTGCTTTGCTTGGTGGGGGGGGAGGGAGTGGTTAGACAGAGAAACATCCTCCTAGCCTTCTTTCTTAACCAATCTACCACTCTCTTAACTCCTCCTTGTATTGAGGAAATAGACTGAAACTTTAACCGGTGGCTAGCCAACAAACTTTGGCATGAGGCCAATTCAACTTTAACCCAGAGGCTAGGTAACTCACCTACCAGAGCCTCTTTCTCTCTCTCAAGCTTGGCGGCAAGGGCCCCACATAAATGTATAGTTTACACCCAAATGGGAAGTTTTATTTAAAGCAAGGTTATTAGTGTAAATCACACACAGGCTCTGGACAGCAACCCACAGCAGGCAGAAGAGGAGAAAGCCCAGCAATGTTCCTACAGTAGTCCTCGGGGTTCACAGTTTATAACATTCCCCAGCACCTCCAAAAATAAGCAATCCACTTCCCCAAGTGGCACCAGCTCATTATTTAAAGGTGCCCGATGGTAGCCATAATCCCCAAGTAATTTCTTGCTTTGTCCCTTGGAGAAGGAGTTTTTGGGGGGTATTCACTCTCAAGCCACTTGAAGGGCTCTCTGCCAGTCACCCAGCCCTCTGTAGGAAAACAAACAATGCAGATTTTCTCTAACACTGTAAGGAAGCCCAGTGGCCCCATGAAAAGGGCCCAGCTCTTCTGTGCAATTTACAGGATTCTCGTCAATTTCGGGAGTGCTGCTGCTTGCCCTCCCCTGGGTGTTTTCCAGAATGTCAGATGCTACCTGTCACAGGTTTTTAAAAGCAAAGACCCACCCCACACTCCCAGTGGTGGGCTCTACAGCGAGAGGCCTCCAACTGGGATGCTGAACAGCCAAAAGAGGATGTCTCCAAAGTCTCAGGTCGATTTTAAGCTAATAGCTTGGAACTTCAATAGCTCACAAATGAACTAAGACTTCTGGGACACCCCACATAACAGAAAAATATAAAGTCCACCCACACACAGCTAGTCTTCATTTAAAAGAGCACATCTGCAGGGAATCTTGCTCTTTTATGAGTGCCTGTCAAACAATTAAAGGGAGTTTTACCATTATAGATCACCACTGGATGGATGGCCATAGACCTTTGAAGGTCCCATACCATTGTGAACAGATAGGAAATGGGGTATAATAAACGGAGGCAAACAACCAGCCCAGCCGACCTGAGACAGGTAATGTGTGTAAGAAGACACATTCACCCTTGCCTCAGTCCCTTATATGCCCCAGGCCCTGAAGACCCGAGGGCACCCCCAAACTGGGGTCTACATCCACTGGACCAAATGAATTGAAGCAGGATTTGCATTAACTAAGTGGATTCTAGATTCATTAAGGTTCTTAAATTGGAATGCAAGCTCAGATTCTGCTCTCTGCTTAGTCCCAATGTGCAATATACCTAGGAACTTGAAAATAAAATCAGTTTTGGTTTTTTTTTCAGTCAGAAAAAATAAAATTCAAAAGTTTTCAATCTAGAAATCTCATATTGAAAGTTCAGCTATAAGCTTTCAGATGTGGTTTGATCTAAAGGACTGAAACCTCTCTCATAAATGCTATTTTTAAAATAAAAACTTTTAGTATAAAATTAAGTATTTTTACTGCAACAAGATGGAGAGGAGAGAAACCACACAAAAGGCTAGTTCTCAAAGTACACTTGCCCCCTCCAGGCTTTGAGGTACAAATCTCCCCCCCCCATCTTAACTAGGTTATTTGGTTTTCTAGGACTTGTTTTAATTACAGAAAGCTAATTTTTACTATTTGGTCAATTTTTCATGGTTCTACTTAACATATTTCCATTTTGTTCAGCCCAGCCCCACAAAATATCTCACTCTTCAGATTTCCAATGATTAAAGGGTAGCAAAGCCTAGCATGAAATTCTGGGAAATAGCCTAAGTGTGGCCACCTATTCTCATATGCCAATGTCTGCTCAAATTAGAAATGCAATTGAGATAAAGCTGCCTAGATTTTTGCCCGCTTCCAACACCTCATTGTTATTTCAACCATTCAATGGGGAACATAATCAGTAACACTGTATAATTATAATGACCAAGCTCTGACCTAGAAAAAAAGGGATGTGAATACACACCTCATTCCCCTTCTTTACAGAGTGGAGAATTCAGCAGGGCAGATAAAAATGAGATGAAGTCAATGTATAGGTCCCAGTTGGTACACTGTTTTTTTTTTCCCCCTACTCCTTTGTTACCAGAAATGTGTGAATCCATGGGGGAAGGAAGTGGAAATACTCAGAAATGAAGGTGATATACCCTCCCCAAAAAAGGCATCAATTAAAAATAAACACAAATCACACTGGGCATGCCTCACTGAGAAGATCCCCAAGGCCACCTGAGGACAGGGATTTTTTTTTTCTCTTTTTCCTTTCTCTGTATCCCTAGCTCTTAGCGGACTGACTGCTGTCTGACTCTGTAAAGTGGGGAATAAAAGAAATCTCAAATGTAAATCTCTGAAAAGGGTCTAGGGAAGGCATGGGCATGGAAACCAATGTTCTCAAGCGGGGCAGATGTTCATGGCTTTTTAAAAAATCATATTTCTGTTAAGCTCGTGTTTTTATATCACACATATTTTTCGATCTACCCTATCGAGCAGACCACCCTGGGCAGTGAAGATTTTAAAGAGGGGCAAATGGCAGTTCTGTAAAGCTAATCCTACCAACTGGGTTTGAAAGTGTATGCAGGGTCTATACCCACAGTCCTCGCCATCCCCGCCCCGGACTTCAGGCAGGGAGGTGCACTCTTTGGGCTACAATTTATGTTCAATTTCCTTCTTCGTGGTCTTTTTCATTTCCACGGCAGTTCTGTGCTTCTTCATTTTAGCGGTCATTTTTCATCAATTCCCATATTTGCCAATTTCACAGAGAGTGAAAAGGAGGTCCATGAAAGACAAGCGACCTGTCCCCTCAGGCTACTTCAGGGATCGCTCTGCCTCGGGCCTCTTTTTGTCTTAAACTACCCTTCGTTTCAGGGCAAATAAATGATGTTTAACAGACCCAGGTCTCAACTACCAAGATTCACTTGCATTTGTTACACAACCAAGTCAAGACGCCAAGAAGAACATGATGAAATTCAGAACTGTTGTGACATGTTCAGCAAACACACAGTATTAGCCACTGCCCCCAACAAATCCCAACATAACCCCAGCTTCTTCTCAGCGAGGCTAAACACCTTTACAGGAAACACAAACAGAAAAAAGAAAACAAAGCCTTGGTCCACTGAGTCAGGATACACGCCCTTTATGGGAACGGGCTGATCCCACGACAGCAGCAGGCATCAGGGTGTTAAGTAAGGGGACCAAGCCTGAGGATCCCCTAAGATTCCTGCCCTCCCTCCTCTCCCTGCCTCTCCAGGATTATTGGTCAGCCCAGTGCTGCTCAGGAAGGGAGGAGGTCAGTCCCGCCTCCCCTGAGCTTTCTGCAAAAGAGCTCTTTGTTGAAGGAATCTTGGGGGAATTAAGTCCCCAAAGAACCACCAGGCACTCTCTGATTCTGCCAAAACTGAAAAACAATGTCATCCCCCCTCCAAATTCCAAATGGAATCTTCCCACCTACCACATCATTAGGAATCAAACAGTAAGAGCAGAATGAAACAAAGGGCTGAGGTCAGGGGTGGCCTTTTCTTCCATCCTCTCTCATTCAGGGAAGTCTCTGCCAATAATCATCTACTTTATACTTAGGATCATGGCTGGAGAGTTGGCCTGGATCTCCGGGGCAATTGAGGCCAACCCACTCATTTTACAGATGAAGAAACTGAGGCCCAGGGATGTGAAATGCCACAGACAGACAGTAAATGGCAAAGGCAGAATTCTAACCAGTGCAGGGCTGTTTTGTCTACTTCAAAGGGCAAAAGGAGGGAGGTTCCTGTTGCCCAGACCAGAGGAGACCTCCCAGGATGTAGATTGCCCTCCTACAGCCTGAAGCTGAGGTCGCTTCCCCCATTTTTTTATATCTATTGGCTGACTGCCCTCCAAGGCCCCAGTGGCTGCAATGGCCACCATGTAGGAGGGGTCTGAATGCTGCCCCGACAGCCCAGCCCCCACCCTGGGATCCCAATGACTCCACCTAACCCTGGCCACAGGCCAGCCCCTCCCAGGCCACTGTCCGGCTCCCAGTTTTCTCTCGGAGATAAGTTTCATAGAAAACTAAAAATAAGTCCAGCACTTGCTAACACAAACAGCCCTGCCCCTGAAGGTACCAGGGCTACACTGCCAGATCCAGCCCACCCTTCCAATATCACAGGAGCCCGTCCCCACCCCACCCCTGTTGGGCCTCTATCTGAGAAAGGGAAACCGAGCAACTCACTGAGTGCGATTCTCTTCCAGGGTGCCGGATCTCCCATTCCCTTCACCCCTTAGTTATCAGAGGGGCCCCTTCTCCCTCCCACTCCCAAGTCCAGTTAGAGGCAAAGGGTACAGAGCAAGGGAGAAGCAGGAACTGTAAGAGCTAGGCTTTAACCTTCAGTACTTCATTTGATCCCAGAGAGGCAAGTGGCCCCAGTTTACAGATGGTGAAACAGAGGCTCAGAGGTGGTTACTTGCCTGAGGCCACACAGCTTATTGAGACTGAATTCAAACCCAGGTCTTCCTAACTTCCAGACCCAGTACTCTAGCCACTACATCACACCATCTCTAGAAGTAAGCCCAGCAGCGTGGGTTCACAGATGCATAGCTTTGTTTTATTTTTTTTTTTTAATGATGCCAGATCACATTTAATATGAGATACAATTCAATGAATATGGTAGATTTGCTAACTGAGGGTTTTAAAATAACACAAGAACCTCAGTCTGTACTTGCCTGCAATTCTGTGTGGCTGTGATGTGCTACCATGTACCATATGATCAAAAATTGTGGTTTTTTTAAGTGTCTTCTTACTCTGCCATCTTGGTTCCTGGGTAGAACCCATAGCTTTAAAGACCCTTACAGGCCAAACCTAACATTTCACAACAAATTATCAACAAGAAATCAGTATGCATATTTCTATCTACAAATAAGACCATTTCTTAAAAAGAAGACTGTATTTGAAATCATTTGTTACAAGTAACTCTACAAAACACCTATTTCTCCACCTGAGGCTCTCCTTCTTGGTTAAACATCTCATTGACCAGCTTTCCTTTTTTTCTCATCACCAACACCACTCTAGCCTCGACTCTCCCCTAAATAAAAGCCCTCTTTTGTTACAAGTATATATATTTAAAAATAAAAGCAGGGTCTCCATAAATTCTCCAGCCTCATGTATATCCCCCTCCTTCTAGACACTTTCTCTCTCAACACTGGGCATTCCCTGGCGGCACTCCCTGCCTGGACCTCTCTCCCTCATCTCAGCCTTATGGTTCCCTGGCTTCCTTCCAGTTCCAGCTAAAACCTCACCTTCTCAGGAAGTTTTCCTCAAGGTCCCTTCGTGCTAATGCCAAGGGTGGGGAATCTGCAGCCTTAAGCTCACATGTGGCCCTTTAGGTCCACACTTGAGGACCTCGGGGTTGCAGGTTCCCCACCTCTGGCAAATACCTTCCCTCTGTGGATTATCCTCAATTTCTCCTGCACATAGAAGACCCTTAATGTTTACTGTCAGATTGATTCAACTGTATGTGAAGAATTAGTATTTATTTTATTTGGTCTTTTATTAATTTTTTAAAACATCATCACAAGAAAAAAAAGTATAATCAAGCCAAACAAATTTGTGCAGTATCAGGTCAACAGAAGACATGTTTTTCCTTCTACACTTAAGACCCCACTGACCTCTACACCAATAGGTGGAAGGCATGACTTCTGGGGCCATGATAGGCCATGCAAGAATTGTTGGTCCTTGCAAAGCTGTTTTCATTCATGAGACTGTGGCCATCTCAGATAAATCCCCTCCTGGTTCTGCACTCTCCACCCTGCATCAGTTCCTCCAAGTCTTCCCAGGCGTCTCCCAAATCCATCCTTCTCATCATGTTTCACTTTATGCATTTCCCACAGTTCTCAGCTAACCCCCAAGTGAAGGGCACAACCCAAGTGATTTCCAGTTCCTAAAGTGATGCCCCACTATTTCTGTACATCTGGGCTCTTTCCCCTCTGTCTTTGATCTCTTTGGTGTATATATCTAGTAGGGTATTTCTGGGTCAAAGAGTACATACAATTTAGCAAGTCATTTTACATGAGGGAAACTGAGACCCCCAAATAGTCATTTTGCCCAAGGTCTCCCTGGTGGTAAGTGGAGAGTCAGGACTGAAACCCAAATCCAGGGAAGGATCTTCCTGCCACTCTAAGGATGCCTCCTCTTTGCTTCTATCCATCCCCCCAACCCTAGATGAATAGTCGAATAATGAAGACATAACAGTGTTTATTGGGGGGGGGGTACGGTGGTAGAAGACATTGGTAAAAAGGGGTAGAGGCAACCCCCCCCCGCCACGGAAGAGCAGCCAAAGGATGGTCCGAGGGTGCTGCAGGCATTGGAGGAGGGGAGGACAGCCAGGGGTTTCCCAGGTTGACAGATAAGAGTCTAGACTAAAAGGAGGGGATGTACATGAAGCTGGAGAATTTCTGGGGAGCTCAATTTTTATTGAGACTTCCTAGAACTGAGCACACACAAAAATAAAATCAGAGGCAACAAATTCTGCTTTATATCATAGAGACAGAAATGCCATCTGTTGACATTCATTAAGTCTACAAGAAGTCACTTTTTTTAAATACTAAAATTTTGAAAATATCCAATTAATGAGCCAGGTTAAATCTGGGCACGGGATAATTAATCCTCTTCTTTATCAAACATTAGCTAGAAAAGCAGCAGCACCAGGGTGCCAGGCCTTGAGTCAGGAAAACTTCCTGAGTTCAAAATCTGGCCTCAGACACTTATTAGCTGTGTGACCTTGGACAAGTCACTTACCCCTGTTTGCTTCAGTTTCCTCATCTATAAAATGAGCTGGAGAAGGAAATGGTAAAACACTCCAATGTCTTTGCCCCAAAATGGGCAACGACACAAAATGATACAACTGAAAAACAGCTAAACGAAGCAACCCTCCTCCAGCCCCCTCTCTCCTTTCTTCCAACGGGGCAATAAGAAATGAGATGCCAGAAGTTCCTGGGATCTCACCCCCCTACCTCGCCCCATCATTTGTTCCTGTATCTTGGGCCAGAATCTTAACACAGCTTTTACATGTTGTAAGTTCAATCTGTTAAACCAAGGAGGTCCCTTATTTGTTCCTTCCAAACGTTTCTCCCAAAAATATCACTTTCCTTTAGGAATTCATACATCCCTATGTGTCCTATCATATTGGGCTCCAATCTTTGGTTCTATTTCCTACTGCTTGTCTACATGGTTAGCCTGGGGTTAGCAACTCAACACACACTCGATAAAGACCAAAATCAATCCTCCTCCCCCATTTATTAAGTACCTACTTTATACCAGGGATACAGATTAAAACCTAAGCCACCAACCTCGAGGAGTTTATTTGAAGGGAGATGGGGTACAACCTCAATCACCGAGTAGCTAGGTGGCATCTCCTCTCTATCAGGCACTGGGGATTCAGAGACAAAAATCAAACACCATCTTTGCCTTCAAGGATACAGAAAAATAAAGAGGTCAGACATGGTGGGTGCCCAGGACAGACACGAAAGGAACCTAGAAAAATCTAAAGAAAATGCCCTCTCAGCTTTTGTGGGTAGGGGCAAGTAGATGACAGAAGTCAGGAAAACCTTCTTGGAAAAGAAGGCACCTGTCAGTCAACAAGGATTTATTAAGCACCTACTGTGTGCTAGGCACTGTGCTAAGTGCTGGGGATACAAATACACACACACACACACACACACACACACACACACACACACACACACTCTCTCTCTCTCTCTCTCTCTCTCTCTCTCTCTCTCTCTCTCTGCCCTCCAGGAGCTCACAATCTAATGCGGGGAAAAACATGTAACAAATACGATATGTAAGACAAGACAGATACAAGATAAAACCAAATCGTGTTAAAGGAGGAGGTAGCTCATTCCAGGCAGGAGACAGCAGCCCAGTCTGACTGAATGCAGGGCACATAAAGGGCAGCATTGTGAAATCGGGTGGAAAAAATGAGAAAGAGCCAGATGATGACGTGCCTTCAATGCCAGGTTAAGGAAGCAGTTATACATGATTCTGTCGATAACTGGGAGCCAGCCCACTAGGCCTGGGGGGAGGGGAGGTAAGGAGGGAGCGAGGAAGGAAAAAGAAGAAGGCAAAGGGGGAGGACGGAGAAATAAAGCAAGCATTGCTTAAGCCCCTACTCAGCGCCAGGCATTGTGCTAGGTGCTTTTTGCAAATGTTATCTTATTTGGGCAGCGAGGTGGCGCAGTGAATACAGCACTGGCCCTGGAGTCAGGAGGACCCAAGTTCAAATTCGACCTCATATCCGACCTAAGACACATGACACTTACTAGCTAGCTGTGTAACCCTGGGCAAGTCACTTAACCCCAACTGCCACACCAAAAAACAAACAAACAAAAACAATTATCTTATTTTATCCTCACAACAACCCTGGGTAGTAGATGCTGTTATTATCCCCATTTTATAGTTGAAGAAAATGAGGCAAACAGCAGTCAAGTGACTTACCCACAGTCACACAGCAAAAGACATTTCTGTAGCCAAATTTGAACTCAGGTCTTCCAGACTCCAAGCCCAGTGTTCTATCCACCATGGCATCGGCTGGTGCTGTTGTAAAGGGAAGACTCCAGCAACTGATTGATTTGAACGCCAAAAACCAGCCACAAAAGGGACACTGTTCAGACAGATCAGCTATTCCCACTGACGGACCAGAGCTGTGGGCAGCACCAGTCTGAAGCCCACATGTTCCTTGAAATGTGTGCAGACGCCGCTTCTCCAGGTGCGATGGGCCCAGTCTAGCCCTGGACTAAATACCCAAGAGCACAGAAGGGCAATCAATTATTCCAAAGTCAACCAATCTCCGTTAACTCTCATTAAGCACCTATTGTATGCTTGGCACCGTGCTGACAATCCTAAAGAATCTTTAAAAAAAAAAAAAAGCTTAAAGGTCTCTTTTAAAAAATGACAAGCCAGGTCTGAGAGAGGCTAACACTTTCATTCCACGTGACTGGAGGAACATCAGTGGAAAGGGTTGGATCTATTCCTGCCCAACTCAATCACTCAGTTTTCCCATCTGTAAAATGGGAATAATGAGAACCTACCCCAGAGTTCAGTGGGGCTCAAATGAGAAAATGTCCCAATCCCCCCACAGGCTAGGGTTAGGGACCTCGTTCTGGGGCTGAATGGCACAGGAAATGCCCAGCTGAGACAATGCCCTTTAGCAACTGAGGAGTCTCAGAGCAGCCTAGACATAAGGATGCTCAGAGGCAGGATACTGACTTCAAAACCCACAAATTAACATTATCTGTCTTCTATTGTCTTCTTATTTATTTTGTTAAACATTTCCAATTTGAATTCGCCTGAGGTCACAATGGGGGTGTTGTGGCCCAGTTCAGACACCTCCAGCCAAGGGCACCAGGGGGTTAAATGACCTTGCAGAGGTCACCCAGCCAGGATGAGTCCCAAGCAGGACCTGAACCCAGGTCTTGCTGGCTCCAAGGCCAGGCCTCTGTCCACTATACCAGCTGTTCTCAAAAAAAGTGGTCCTGGAACCCCTGGGGATAATCTCAAAAAAAGTGGTCCTGGAACCCCTGGGTATCCCCAAAGTCAAAAAACTAGTTTCATAATGCTGAATTGTTTCCATTTCTACCGTGGTAACCATTGATATATAAACAAAATAATAAAAATAAGAGTTCTTAGGGGTAGGGAGTCCTCATTAATTTTTAAGAGTGTAAAGGGGTCCTGAGGCCATCTCTGCTATACAACAAGCTGCCTCTCAAATGGCTAGATGTCTCTATATTAATCATTGTATTCAATACAACAAACAGCCAACTCGGGCTTTCTTCCAAGCCAAGACGGCAAGCACCGACACCCACAAAAGGTCCTGGGCATGTCTCTGCCTCCGTAAGTCACTTAAAATGGGGCTAGCCACCTCAGGACTGATCAGAGAAATGCCGGTTACTGTGATGCTTGGGTACCACCTGCCAGCCATCCACAGACAAAATCCCGAGTCACCGGGTTGGGGGATAGCGGGTCCATTCATCTCATGGAAACACAAACCACGAAGACCTTTTTGGGGACAACCTGGTGGTACACAAGAAGAAGGAGGGAAAAAATTCCATCATTTAAGAAAATAACCCCATTACTGGAAATAGACCTCAAAAGTATGGGAGGGAAAGGTACCTGAGAAATGCTTACTGGGTTCTTATGTGCAATTTCAGACCCCTAGAAAGCACCCAGATGGCTAACACTTGGTGTGAATGGCTATATCTGAGGGCATGGCCCCAGAACAGGATACTACCATGCCATTAGAAATGTTAATCAAGGATTTGAAAGAAGGTTAGGAGAATGCTTCCATGATACTTTAGAAACAATGTTACATAATAATCGCTAATATTTATATAGCCCTTTAAGTAGTGTGTGCTTGTGTAAATCTGACCCTCAAAACAACCCTGGGAGATAAGTGTCATTATTATGCCTATTTTACAGATGGGGAAACTGAGGCTGGGGAGTTAAATGACTTGCCCAGGGTCACACAGCTAGTAAGTGCTATGTGTCTGAGGCCGGATTTGAACTCAGGTCCTCCTGATTCCAGGACCAGTGCTCTATCCACTGCGCCACCTAACTGCCCTCAACCCTTCATTTTACAGATGGGGAAAATGAGGCCCAGTGAGGCTTGCACTGATTACAGATTCTGTGTGTCAGAGATAGGATTTGAATCCGGGTCCTCTGATTCTGGCGACAGCCAGGTGGCTAAGTGGATAGAATACAGGGCCTGGAGTCAGGAAGACTCATCTTCCCAAGTTCAAATCTAGCCTCAGATATTTACTAGTTGTGTGACCCTGAGCAAGTCACTTCACCCCATTTGCCTCAGTCCCCTCCTCTGTAAAATGAGCTGGAGAAGAAAATGGCAAACTACTCCATTATCTTTTGCCAAGAAAACCTGAAATGGGGTCACGGAGAGGTCAGACATGACTGAAAGGACTGAACAACCAGCTGATTCTGGTTCCAGCATTCTTTCCGATGTTTCTCACAATTTGCCCACTTCATGCCTCTGAGACAGTTTCCTCTTTGATAAAATGGGGATACTCCGTGTAGCAGCTCCCCATGGGTCGGGTGGGAGGCCCCAAGAAGACCTAATGGAGGTAAAGCACTTTGTATACAGTACGTCCCCAAAGTCTGGATGCATCCTAAACTTTAATACCTTTAGAAGTTACCAATTCTACACACTTTGAAAAACCCACGCGGAAAGTTTTTAAAATTCTGGTGGTAGGGACTTAGCAGAAATAGAAGAGATTAAGAAGAGGTGGTTTCTTAATAAAACTTTAACTACCATCTTCTGCTATACACAGATCTAGTGAATTGAGTCTGTAAAGCTAAGCACAGTGCCTGGCACATAGTAGGCACTTAATAAAAGATTGTTCCCTTGTCCCCTCCTCGCTCACTTTCTGAACTCCATGCCAACTTTTATCTGCTGCTGCTCAGTGAAAAGACTAAGGCAGGGAACTTGGCTTCAAGCTGCATCACCCAAAGAATGAGGGATTTTGCTACATCCCTGACAGTGTTGACAACCTGAACCCAGTAAAAAAAAGTTGAATGGGGGGGAGGGCAGCTAGGTGATACAATGGATAGAGCACTGGCCCTGGAATCAGGAGGACCTGAGTTCAAATCTGACCTCACACACATAACACTTACTAACTGTGTGACCTTGGGGCAAGTCACTTAACCCCACTGCCCAGCCAAAAAAAAAAAAAAAAAGTTGAATGGGGAGAGATGGGTGGCCAAGATGGCCAAGCAAGAAGACGGGCGTCCTCTACCATCCCACCAATCTGAGAGCCGTCCAGGAACAGCCACATATAGAATGCACAAAGATGGTATGTCCAGTCTTGTTTAAAATTAAAAACTGATCATTCAAAATTCACTTAACTAAACAAGTGTAAAGTAAATCTCAATAACCTTCCAAAAAATTTCTTATGTTTGTGGCATTTATACTTCAGAATTTATTAAAGCTTAAAACTGTACCAAGACGTGGAGGAATCTCTTTATAATGTAATAACTGCAGTTTAACAGCTGAGATGTAACAGGCATTTCACTGGATCATGAGTCTGAGCATTATTCCCATTTCACAGATGAGAAAACTGTGGCTGTGAGCAAAACTGACTAGCCCACTGCCCAGTCCTCTCTTCGCTCTACTGTACTGCCCTGCCCCAGAAACCTTTGTACTAAATAACGAAAAGACGGAACATAAACAATCCATGCACGTTGCCTCCCACGGTCTAAAAAGATTACATACACAGAGACATGGATGATCAAAGACAAAATGGGGTACAGAGGGCAGAAACAGGTCAGCCATTACAGACTGTCTCTGTGCCGAAACACAACCTTTCAGCCTAAAGAATAGTCAAAGCACTTTTTGTTGCTATTTTTTTTTAAAATAAAGACTGCTGATGTATTTTATTTTCACGTTACACACATTCCCGGATCGCTCCCACTTCATGAGGAGTCTCTTGTAACAACGTAAACCCAATCAGCAAAGCTGACTCCTCCCTACCCACCTCTATTTTTTTTAAATGACCAGAAATCTATTTTCTCTCCCTCCCACCCAACCCCACTGGGGGAAGGAAAAGAAACAAATTTCTTTGACAAATATGAACAATCAAGCAAAACAAATTCCCTCAATAGCTATTAAAAAAAAACATGGATGGCTTGTTTTGCCCCTAAACCCACCCCTTCTCCCCATAAGGGGTCTCATGTGTCATTTTCGTCATTCCTCTGGAATCACGAACAACCATTGCCTGGACCACAGTTCTTAAAGCATTCTAAGCTGTCTGTTTTTATAGTGTTGGGCATAAATCCTTCTCCTGGTCCAGCTCATTCCACTTTTCATCTGTTTATGGTCCATTTTAATAACACAGGTGTAACAGCATCAACTGTTCTGGTTCTGTTCACTTCCCTCTGCATCAGTTCATACAAGTCTTTCTGTGTCTGCTTGGCATCGATCAATTTCCTCATTTCTTCACCACAAGTGGACTCCACATTCAGAGACTGTAACTTATTCAGCCACTGCTCCACTGTTGGGCATCCCCTTAGTTTCCAGTTTCTTGCCATCATAAAAAGAGCAGCTATATTTTTCTACACAAAGAACCTGCTCTTCCTTCTTGGATCTCTGTGGGGTATAGACCTACTACCAGAGGGAGATATACACACACACACACACACACACACACACACACATATATATACATACATACATACATACACAGTTAAGTCAAAGGGCACACTTTGCGTGTGTTACTTCAAATTGTCAGAAGCCTATTTATTCATGATTCTGCATTGAGTCTGCACACAGAAGTATGAGCAATTGTGGCCAATACACCTGAAGGCATTTATCATGGGCCACTTGAATGCAATACTACCTCCCATCTGTTAACCAATGCTACCAAACCTCGTTAAAAATGAGCACAAATTCCCTTCATAAATGGATTTTATTTTATGCATTTAAAAATGTTATTCTGAGAAGGGCTTTCCCATAGGCTTTCCCCGAATCCCTTAATAAAAGGATTTGTTCTGAAGTCTGGATTCAGTCAAAGGACCACACTTAAGGACCTACAGGGGCCACATGTGGCCTGGAGGCTGCAGGTTCCCCACCCCTGCTCTGGATGACTCTCAAGTCATAGCTGCTGTCATTGAACAGAAAATGTTCTGCTTCTGTTCACCTCCCTCTGCATCAGGGGATGGAGTCTCCCCGAGTTTCTTTTAGAAACCATCTCTTTCATAACAATAGCACCCCATCATATTCATACACCATAATCTGTTCATTCAGTGTTTAATCAACGGGCACCCCCCTTCATTACCAGGTCTTTGCCACAATAAGCGCAAAAGCCTTAACATGTCGGGTCCCTGGGTTCTTTCTCTGAGCTCTCTGGGGCACAGGCCTGGTAGTGATGTAACACACAGTTCTGTGGCTTTGGGGGCACATCCCCAAATTACAGCAAGCTGTTTTCCACCCAGAAATAAACCCAGTCCTGATTGATTAGCTATAAATGGCTACGTTGGCAAATGGTTTCTCTCACCTTTCTGGTGGGATTTATTTCCTGAGGTCGGCTGACTTACTACAACAATCAGTTCGAATACTTAGGGGGCTCCAACACAGATACCCCTTTCTACTTTCAGGTAGGTGCCCCTCACCCTGTGTCCCCTGTCCCCTCCCCCCCCAACCCCTCCAGTGGCCCCCATACACACACTTTGGTCACTTCTACTTGAAATTCCTATTTAAAAGCCCTCTTCTTCTTAAGGAAAATCTGGGTGCAGAGAAATTCTATCATACAGACTAGCTCCACGGCAAAAGTTCATGTCAAACAAAGTTTAAGGGAAAGGGAGGAGGGGAGAAGAGAGGGAGGGGAACAGAAATGTTCCTGGCCCAAATCCCAAAGTCTGTAGGGCTGGGATGTTGAGGCCTGAGTCATTCTAAGTGCAGTGTGGAAATCCAGCACCCTGGACTTGAATCTTGATTGCTGTTTATTACCTATGTGATGCTGGCTAAGTCCCTCGGCCTCAGTTTCCTCAACTGTAAAAAATAAAAGGTTCACCTGGCTGGCTTCTGAGGTCCCTTCCCAGCTTTTGTTTTTAGATCCGATGATGACAGCAACATTCAGATGCCCATCTCTGAAATGCGAGCAGAGTTGAGGCCAGCTAAGAGCATTTTTCTTCTCTCTGCCACACACAAAGGCCTGCCTTCTAAATTCCAAGGCCAGGTCCCTGGCTCTACCTACCCAAGGAGAGCTCACATTTCTCCAGGGCTTTTAAGGTCTACAAAGGACTTTCCTCACCAGCACCCTGTGTGGGAGGTAGATTCCTATCCTTGTCCTTAAATTCTCCTGTCCCTTTATCTGGAGTGACTTTTCCAGGGCCACACAGCTAGCTGTGCCTAAACCAGATCTGAACCCGTTTTGTGACTCCCCATCCATCCTGTACCTTCCCAACACCCTGTTCTGAGAGAGAGTGTGGAAGGTCCAAGGACTTCTAACAGTGTCCTTCCCATTTAGAAAGCAACTTTGACAGGAAGACCTGAAACCCGGCAGGCCCCAGCATTCCAGAAGCTACCTGAGAAATTCACATTCTGCTCACCAAGGGCCACAGACTCGATTTCTTTTGGGCATTTCTGCAGGTGCTTGGTCTGGCCCCCATCTCTTATTCCCTCCCATTTGAGCATGAGCTCCCCAGAAAACAAGACCCACCTTTGTATGACCACTGTGCCTTGCTGCCTTGCCTTGAATCAGTGGTCTGGGACTGCAAGGTTTATCAAGGTTATATGCATTTTACAAATGAGAAAACTGAGGCCAGAGAAGGCAGAGTAGCCCAAGGTCACGCAGATATAAATAGTGGAGCCAGTCATGAACAGAAACTAAAAGAACAACGTTCAGGGTGTATATTTGAGAGACCAACCCATCCATCCCCAGCCCAGATTTTAGAAAAATCCTTCAGATTACCCACATGACCCTAAGACCCTAATTTTGTCACTAAGCCCCATGGGCTGGAAATCAACCATTGTCCTGGATGCTTCGGGCCCCCAAACAGATGCATACATGCTTCGAATAATAGAACTTTTCAAGCTAAAGGGACTTTGGGGACCAGCTGTTCAACACTCCTCATGTTACAAATGGAGAGAATGAAGGCCAGAGGGCCAGAAGCAGAGACTGCCCTAAGGTGAGACAGCTGCTGGTCCCAGAGCAGGGTCTGGCCACATCTCAGATCTCCCGATTCCTGGCCTGGCCCAGGATCTTTGCACCACCCAGAGGTGCCTTACCCATGGCAGATCACAGCTCCCATTCCAAGCACTCAAGGCCCCAAGACAGGTGAGCCAGTTGGGGTGGGGAGAGGAACAGGACCGTTTATAGGAGTTGCTAGAAATGACTTCTTTCCACCCATACATCCATATTCCAGGCAATGATTTTGTGAAAAGATACAAAAATTAAGAGTGAGCTAACACGTGGCCAAAAAAAAATAACTAGTTTTAGCTAGAATGACTGAAGCCAGCAATCTTCATTAAATTAGGAAAATCAGTTAATAGTATGATATTCAACGGACAGAGAATCACTTTGGTGCAAAGAAGCCTCTGTCTCCCTCATCTATAATGCCCGTAATGACTTAGGACAAAACTAAATCTGTTCAGTACCTGAAAGCCCTGGGAGGGACAGACAGACAAATCAACCCAAAATACAGGTCTTGCTTAGCCAGCATGGAGCACTGTAAAGGTCCTATTTACTTTAAGGAGGAGGATCCCTGCAGCACGTTAGTGACAGAACAGCCTGTAATCTGTGGGAGGGAGAAAAGGATGTTCAACTCTCAGCTCTGGATCCTAGCTCCAGGTCTGACACTGACCAGCTGAGGGATAAGGCTGCCCATCTGCTTAAATGAACTCAATTAATTTCTTATGAAGAGACTTTTCACAATGAATCTGGTTTCAAATTCAGCCTCAGATATTTACTGGCTGGGTGATCCTGAGCATGTCCCTTCATTTGTCTGCCTCAGTTTCCTCATCTGCAAAATGAGGATAATAATAGCACCTACCTCACAAGGTTGTTGTGAGGATTAAATGAGCTAACATTTCTAAAGCTCTCTGCAACCCTTAATACGCTATATATAAACGCTATTATAAGCATTATTATTCCCTTCTAGGCCAAGGAATACTGGCTAATTACCAGAAGAAACCTCCAATTCCTATCCCTTTCACCTGGGGAAGGGACATTTCCCTCCTCTCCAAAATGATCCTGAGAATTTGCTATTCAAAAGAAAACCATCATTTTTTTTTTTACATATTCAAATCTTTGGAGAAGAGAATATTGACCCTGTCATTTTCTAGCTCTTCCCACCCAGCACCTTCCTTAATGCCCTGCAGACTCAATAATGTTGAATTTATAAATATAATCTTTCTTTGTAAACCAGATGAGTAATCAACTTTTTTTATTTTTAATTTAGAAACTGACTGATTGCAAAATTCCAGAGTTCCTTTATGAAGGCCAAAGCCCACAAGCCAATCTTTGTGCCTAACTTGGGGAATTCAGAAAGAGAAGCACAAAGACCAGCGGGTTTGCAGATACAGCGGCCATATTCTCCAAACCAAAAATTGGGACAAATGACCTGAGACACGATACTCCTTTCCCGCAGCTTCCTTCAATGTACACTTTGTCTCCGAATCAGGACTGTGCCAGGAAATCCCAGGCAAATGGTCCCAGTAACAACAGAGACAAGATCCTCTTGGTTATATATTTTATTAATTACCTTGTTTAGCAATAAATTCTATCCCGTCATTAAAAGATCATAGCTACTGGCAGTGGGCACGGCGAGAGCCTTATCTGAGAGAGAGAGCCCCAGAACATCCAGTGGGGAGAGGAAAGAAGAAACTGACAAGAGCCCCCAGAAACAGATCAGGGCCGGACCGATGTTCTCTTGCCTCCACTCAAATGCAAAACAAGGTAAAAAGCATTTGGAGCTACAGAGAAAGAAACTGGGAAACCTTCTGAGCAGCGTCCCTCCAGGGAGATGGGGTGCTCCTGTCCTGCTACTCCAAATCAGGTCCCGATCCCCCATTTCCAGGCCTACAACAGTCATTAAAGGCTTTGAATGGAGACATGAAGTAGGACCAGGGTTCAACAAGACACACCTTTCCAAGTCAAACGCTATTAGAGATTCTCCCCACACCCTCAGCTTTATTTTATTAACCAGTTTATCCAAACCAGTCTGTCCATCAAGATGGTTAGACAGTCAGCAAGTGCTGGCTTCCATTGATCCAAAGAGTCAATCCAGTGCCTGAGGGAGTGTAGACAGAGCTACAAAGGGAGAGGGAATTACAGAATACTGAGCATTCTCTCTGAGATAATCTAATGAAAGGAATCCTCCTACAAAAGATTTCAGAAACACCGAGGATACCTGGTGAACTGAGTGTGCACTGCTGACTCAGTTTCCTTTTTTATCATCTAGGCATTTCCATGGTTTACTTTTTTGAAAGGGGCCTGTGACTTCATTCTAAGTCAGTGTAGGCAACTCTAGGTGAGGAAGCTTCCTTTAGCATGTTAGACCATCGCCTGTTGCTGAAAGGGTGCTCGGAGGCACTACAGTGAGAGGATAAGAGACCCCCACCCAGGCAGACACAAGGTCCTTTCTGAGGCAGGGTTTCTGATTCTTGAGTATATACAGTTCTCACAATGCACCATCCCATTCGATCTCGATCTCTCGGGGTTCACTTAGATCACTGCCCGAGAGCTGGCAGGGGCCTGGGAGGGCACTCCACTCCAGCCTTTACTGTGGCATCACATTCTGACTGGCCACAAGCCAGGACCCAAGAGCTAAAAAACCTTGCACAATGGTAAAAAGTAGAGGAAAGAGCAGTGAGGACAAGGAAGCCACACCTGCCCAGGTCTTTGGGGAAGGAAGTAATTCTCTGAAAATTCAAGAAAACTGAGCCCTTCCCCCAATGCCCAAACAACTCCTGCAGACGAAGCCCCACCTTAGGAAGCCACTCTGCTGGGGGACAGGGACGGAGGGGGAGAAACCCACGGCTTCAAATCATCATTTTCCCGGCTAACACAGCATATCAAATTCTAATGAGGTTTTTTAAAAAAAAATACCAATCTTAACAGCTTACTAAGCTCAAAGGATCTAGTTACTAAGTACACTAAAAATCTCTCTCTTAATTTAAAAGGCTTTTTCTTTTATTCCTAATTAATTTTATTGTTTCATTTTTTAAAAAGCCAACTTCAAAGTAATGTGTGACTCACCATCATCTCCAAGGTCAGGCACACCACCTTCTTCCGTCAACGTTTCTACCCTATTTGGCAACCCAAATGACAAAATGCTGAGCTGTATTTTGAAGGAAAACAGTTAGCTGCTTTCCGAAGTGTCCCTAACTCAGGGTGCCCCATTCATGAAGGGAAGAGTCAAATAAATTGTGGTTTCAGAACGTAATAAAATATTACTGCATATTAAGAAAACATCCAATTCTAAATAATTCAGAGAAACCTGGGAAGACATATGTGAACTGATGCACAGCGAAGGTCGATCAAAAAAGTAAGACCTAGTACGGACTACCACCAAGTGAAGGGAAAGACTAACCACTAGATACTTCGCAACTGGACTAAGCTTAGCCCCAGGAAAAAAACCCCGGCACCCCCCTCTGGAATATTGCATATGTGGTTAGAGAAGGTTGCTATTTTTCTTAAACTTTGCTGAACCATTAAAAAAAATCTTTGTCATGAGAAAAAGGTAGAGGTGAGCAGTGGCATATTCAGAAATTAATGCAATGTGAAAACATGATGTCTTAAAAATTAGCTGACAAAACACAAAGTAGCTTTTACATCTAATTCAGCAATATAGAAATGATAACGAACACACCAAGAAGCAGAAAAAAACGGAAATAATGCGGGCACCCATGGATTAGAGAATGGCGAGGAAAAAATCGTGGTCTAAGAAGGGGAAAATTATTATTTTACCGTAGGAAACAAAAAGTCTGAGGAACTCCTAAGAAGTAATGTCCAAAAAAGGCAGTTAAGTGGAATTAGCATCCAAGATGACTCCAGGAAAATGAAATCAAAATCTAGGTAACTGTTTGCAATTGGCCCCAAGGAGATGGGAAGAAATGGAGGAAGGCAGTCACAGACTCCAACTGCTCAGCTGGTTTTACCCAATGGTTTGTCTTTGTTACAGAAGAAGGCTCCTTTTCAGGAGGGAATAGTATCTAGAAATTAATGTTATAAACTAAACCAAACTAAACAAATAAATAAAACTTACCTTACAAACAAAGAGGACTGCACAGGACACATCTCTGGGGTAATAACCATTTTCCCCTTAAAGTAATCTCTTGGTAACCTCTGTAAAAATACCTCAGTACCAAACACCAGTATAATATTGGACCATAGACAAGCATCTCTCACAATGAAAATTTCATTTTCAAAGTAATTAATTCTGAACCCCATAAACCTCAATGTTTTCTGGAGGTTGGATTGATGGGGACAGCGGTCTGTGAACTTGTTTTGTAAATATTTGGATAACTATTTCAACATAACTAGTTTTCTTTGTAATCTTATGTATATTTAGATGCATTTAAAACATGGCTGAGGAGGCTTCAACAGATTGGAGTTCATGGTTCAGCTCTCTCAGCTTCCATAACCTGGTCCCTAAATTAGGCAGGCCCCCATCTCAGGTTGAGATCAGAGCCCAAGGGTTAGAAACTATTCTAACGTATTTTACGGCTCCTCTGGATCGAAAAATTTAGGTAGGCACAAAAGGCTGGCCATTTAAAGCTGATCCCTGCCCCCACCCCATCTGGCTTACTACCATGCTCTCGTATCTACTACCCAGGGGACAGAGCCACCATGCTCCACAGCCCCCTGGGTTGTGGGAGGCCTGTCTCTGTCATCTTACTAGGCCCAGTGAGTTCACCCAACAGCCTCGCCTTGAGTGGGGGACCTTCTCAGCTGAGCAGTAACTGTTTAGCACAAGCTCCCAGCATGGCCAACATTTTCACAGTAAAACTGATCCAGCCCCCTCCAGTGAACTTTCTGTCCTCCCCAATATCCAGACAGGGATGTCCAGTTTTGAACCCTGTAAATGATATCTATAAACCTCTATGGAGTGAGTAAGTGTGAGAGAGAAAAAGAGGAGAAAGGGAGGGAGGGAGAGGGAAAGAAGGGGAGGGGGGAGAGAGAGAGAAAAGAGGAGAGGAAAGGAGAGCAGAGAGAGAGAAGAGAAAGAGAGAGATGAATTTTTAAAATGGCAACTTCTTTAATCATTCCCTTGGAACTAGAGGCCTGGTTTACTAAGCAACCAGAAGGAGTGTCTTCGAATGTGAACACACACATTTCCACCTGCCCACTAGAGCTGCCCACTGGATAGAAGGGTAACCATCCAGAAAGAGCTCATGGGGCCAGTCACAGGGGGTCACAATTGCTCGGTAACAGGGAGAGGCAATGAGGCAGGCCCACCCAGGCTCGCTCCATTTCAGCTATAGGTGCCTGATGGGAGCAAAATGGCTTCTCCAGCCTGGCACTAAGATGGCCCCAAAGGCCCCATGCACACTTGACCATCAGGCCCCAAGTATGTCCTCAGAGCACATAGAAGCAAGAAGCATCTCCATTCTCCAGGCCTGAACTTCCAGAGAAATAAACAAGAACCCTCTCCGAATCATGTTTTCAAATGTGTCGAAGAAAATACAGAGGATTACAAAGAAAACAATTACATTAAAATAGTTATCAAAATACCAGGAAAAACCCAAGCCCGGTTCACGGCCCCCAGGTTAAGAACACCCGGCCTGGGATACATGGTCTCTTAATTGCCTTCTCTAGCGAAATCAGGGTAATGGGAGGAGTGATAATAACTGGCCTTGCCATCAGGAGCTGGCTTTCAATCCTGGCTCCTTCGACCTCAAACAAGTCAATTCCATTTCTCAGGGCCTCAATTCCCTCATTCCAGAGCCTAGGAGAAGATTCATAGAGGTCTGTCAAATTCCATCTGGACAATGATGGGGATGGCCCCTCGGTGATCTCTCTCTCAGCTCCTTTCTGGCTTAAAAGCCTATGGTTCTGGATGGCATGTGTCAATGGTGCCAGCACATAAGAATACCACAGTGCTGTGTTTGGAGTCCCAGGGCCTGGGTTCCAATCCTGATCCAAAGTCTTTTAACCTCCTCATCTGTAAAATGGGAGCAGAGGGGTTGGGCTAGATGCCCTCAGAGTTCTATCCAATTCTGATCGATGTTTCTGAGCTTTCCAAAGGTAGAAGAACATTTCTGCCACTTAAGCCCAAAGGGTGTGGGGTAGGGAGAATGGTGAAAATCCTTCCTGGAAACCAAACTACAGGCAATGCCAAGTGGTGACCATCTTGGAGGCCAGCATTAGTGGGTTTCCCAGGGAACTATCTGCTTGGAGTTTGCATTTCTACAAAAGGTATTTATTCTTAAAGAGCAGGCCCAACACTTGCCCACTTCCACCGGGGCCTTTTCCAGAAACATCCTCCCCCCATGTGCCTAAGTGGGATGGGGGGGGGGGGAGACTGTAATTCATTGCATTCAGTGGAAAAGAAAGGTCACCCTCTCTCTTCAATCTGGTGCCAAGCCTGGCTACAAAGTTTCTCCTGACCAAGATAGCAATTATTAAAAACAATGAGCTCCCCTAGTAAGGCTCCCTGCCTCTCTGCAAAGGCAGAGCCGGCTAAAGTGTCTTTCCCTCCCCTACCCAGGGTCTGCTGCAGGCAAAATCATCACCAGCACACAGGCCACATTCCAGGTGGGGGGTGGGGGGGCTGGGAAACAAGGCAGGAGAGCCTCAGCCCCCCAGCCCACCCCACGAAATGCTGATCATTAACTAACCTTCCTCATTTCTTCCCCAGCCGTAAAATGCTTTGGATTTGCCCGGGCCCAGGACCCCAGGGCCCCCAGCCTTGAGGGTAGCTAACAGTCAGATGTGATAAAAAGGGCAGGAGGGGGAGCAAAGTTTGGTACCCCAAGTTCCTAAAATTTTATGTTAGAATGACACCAAGATTGAGGATTTATCAGGTGAGGCACCACTACCCCTGACTGTGGCAGAGTGAAACCAAATGGCTGGGAGATGGTGTGTGGAGGGGGAGCCCTGGGTCCTCTCTCCCAGAACACGGAAAAGAACTGTGGTTCAAGGAACTTCTTCATTCTCTCAGCCCTAGTGCAATAGCCCTGTCTGATCTCCCAGCTGACGGATGAAACTCAATGTATTTCTTTCAGGTGCTCGAATATTCTTCCTGTAACACCCAAATTTTTCTACATTATCCAAATTTAAGTCTCCTCCTTTCCCATCAAAAAAAGGGGGGGCTAGGAAAGGGGACTGGCCCTGAGATTTTATTGCTAGAGAAAACCTGACCAATGCAGGTAATTCTAGCAAAGTCCCTGACTCAAAGTGCCTAGGACAGTGTGAAGTGACTTGTCCACCAGGGTCACACAGCCAGAGGTAGGGCTGGGTTTTAACCCAAAACTTACTGGCACCCAGGCTAGCTTTTTTTTATTCATTATAGCAGAATGTCTCATATTTTTCTTAAATCAAGACAAAATTATTTGGGAGGTTTTAGGAGTCAGTTTTTCCCAAATTCAACAAGTCCTCATTAAATTCTTCCAGAAAGATCCAAAAATATCCGCAAATGGCCCATAGGGGAAAGTGGTTTTTTTTTTTTTTTGAATGGGGAAAAGGTTTAGAAACAGTCAGTGAGACAAATTTCTACTAAGCTAATCTAAGTTTTCTTCTTTTGGTGGCAAAGCATTTGAGAAAGCCTAAATAAGCCCACCAAAATCAAATACGCACCCTTGAATTCTGTCAGTCACCATAAAATAAACAGAGAGCCCTGAAGTATCTAATGAATTATTTTGAGACCTCAGGACACTGCATCTTTCTAAACAAGAAGGTATTAGTGAATAGAAATTGAAATGATCACTATCTTAGGAAGGAAGAAACTGACTGACCTCTTTCCATATGGCACACCTACAATGGCTAAACCTTCCCCCCTACCACTACATACTTTCTTTTTTTAAACAAAAAACAAGTTAGTCTTCTATATACAATGTTTTTTTTAAGTCTGCTAACCCTAAAAATCTTTTTAAAAATAATTCCATAAATAAAAATTAAATTCCTGGAGCAATTTTCTTTCAACACTCATTAGAAAAAGAAAGATTTCTTAAAAAAAAAAAGCGAGGCAGAGAGAACCAAAAAGAAAAATCCAAGTCATATAAAACGTTGCTTTTAGTAACTCCAAATCTTTAGGGTTTAGAGAACCAGTTATTTCACAATTTTAGATGTGGATGGGTTACCACCATTCTTTAGTCTACTGTTCATTTGCTATCCTAAACTGGAAAAGTCTATCAACTACCCCCCCACCACTCAGTCCAATCCAACAAAATAAAATAAAACCCCCCAGGGGAAAAAAACACCCACTACCCAAGTAACTAGTAGTCCAGGTTAAGGGTCAATAAATGCCAGTTCCCAAGAGAAAGACCCACACAGGCACAAGGTGACATGCATTTTTTACATACTAAATCCCAAGCTTTAAGACTCTAAAAATAATTAATATTTTCAACTTGTCAATTCTCTTAAGTTCCAACAGCAGTCCTTTCTCAGGACTGGCTCGTGTAATTTAATGAAATCCTCATCCTTTTCTCCAAACAGTGAAAAAAATAATCCACTCAGTGGGAAATCCACGTGGGGACTCTACCCTAAAGTCTAACATGTTATCCACTCTTACATTTCCAGTGGGGAGGAATACTCAACTTGTTTAATTCTTAAGGGGAAAAAGAAAGACAGAACAAGTGGACTGGAATTTCAATTCTTTGTCCACAGAATTAAAAAGGGATAAATCGAAGCCCCCCACCCCTCCCCTCAACAGAAATAACTAGTAAATGCAGCAACTCAAAACTCACGCCCACGTTCACCTTTTCCAAACAGCGGACTGGCTAGCACAACTCACAATGTCCCACTCATCATAAAAATCCACTTTTAATTTATCCAGGCAAATCACCATAAGTAAACTTTTAACTAAATTAATCTCACAATCACGCCGGAACTTTATGCACGTTTTAATTCTGGCATCTTGAAATTTATTTTCTTGCTGACCCTCAACAAACTGCATTTCGGCAATCCTCCAAAAGCTAGGGCTAAGCGAAAAGGCCACAGGTTATTATTCCACGAGGAAAACCAAGGTATGGGGGCGGGGGGGGCAGGTAAGAAAACTGTCTCAGCCAACAAAAGCATCTTCACTCCCTCCCCCGCAGAAATGGCCAGCCCCTCAACTCAGGGGCTGCGGGCAACCCACCCTCCCCCGCCTCCAAGGGTGCCCCGGGTCGCAAGTAACAACAACAACAACAAAAAAATACTTCTGGAGCAAGTAGATGGGGGGCGAGAGGTGGCCTAAGCGGGCACCCCGGTTCTCCCAGAGAAATGCCAAATCGAGGCAAACATGGACAGCTCCACGTGTGCACGGGGAAACTGTGCCCAACGCCCTTCTCACCCACAAGCAGGCCCCGGCAGGGCGAGAGGGAGCCAGCGTGGGTGGGTGTCGAGGGCAACTGTGCAGGGTGGAGAACCTCGGGGCTTACTCAAACTCAAACTTGATGAGTTTGGGGAGCAGGCACTTGCAATAATAGGAAGGCCCCTTACTTCTTTCTACGCCCAGTCCCCCTCAAAATAAAATTTAAAAAGCCACCGGGGCAACATGGTGGTGGGTTCGCTCCTTCCTTCCTTCCCTCCCTACTACAGGAGGAAACGTCTCAGCAACCGCTCCAGGCCTCGGCTCCCTCTCCGGCCCCATTTTGCCAAAGCACGGAGACATGCAGAAGCGCACGCATAGACAGCCCCCAACTATCATACATTATGTAACACACCACAGAAATTCGAGGGAGAATACCAAGAAATCCAATGTCCCTATTTTTACAGGAGAGGAAACTGAGGTCTGATAAGGAGAGATGACTTGCCCAAGGTCATCCCGCTAACAACCGGGCCGTGATAAGGCTCATTCAACGACCTAACAAGGAGTGTCCCTAAGACACAAAGACCTCCCCCCCTGGGCAAAGGGAACCTCCGACTGTGGTGGAGATCTCCTCGGGCTCTACACGGCTCCGCAGGGCTCGGTTTCCTCGTCTGTAAAAGGAGGGCGTTGAGGCGGCAGCTGCAGAGCCGGGGCTCTGTCTCCTGGGGGGTCCCCGGTTCTCCCGTACCCGCGAGCATCCCCGACTACGTCCCCGGTCCCCGGCCCCCGGCAGATCGGAGCCGCGCGCACGGGCGCACCCCCAGCCCCCGCTCACCTCGTCGTCGTGCTGCTGGCAGTAGCTGACCCGCTCGGGAAACACCGACAGGATGGAGAAGGGGGAGCCGGGGAAGGTCTGGCTGAGCGCGAGCTGCGCCGCCGCCGCCGCCGCCGCCGTGCTGTTGGCCGCGGCGGCGGCGGCGGCGGCGGCGGCGGCGGGGCCGCCGAAGCGCTCGATGTAATGGTCCTTGGTGAGGCGCACCCGCTGGTGCGCGCGGACGCAGTTGTCGCACAGGTGCTCCTGGCAGTCGAGGCAGCGCGAGCTGGCCGTGTTGCCCTCGTCGCACGAGCTGCAGCGCGCCTCGCTCTGGCTGTGCGGCCGCCGGAGCATCAGCGAGGACGACGACGGGGACGACGACAAGGACGGGACGGACGGCGCGCGCTGCGCGTGCGGGTGTGGGTGCTCGCGGTGCGGGTGCTCCCGGTGCTGGTGCTGGTGCTGGTGCTGGTGCTGGTGCTGGGCCGGCGGCGGCGGCTGCTGCTGGGAGGAGGAGGAGGAGGAGGAGGAAGGCGGCGGCTGCGGCTGCTGCGAGGAGGAAGAAGAGGAGGAGGAAGAGGAGGAGGATGAAGAGGAGGTGGGCGGCGGCTGCGGAGGCTGCAGCGGGGAGCCGGCCGTGGGCGGCGGCTGCGGCGGCGGGGGCGCACGGGGGTGGTGGTGGGGGTGGTGATGATGGTGGTGATGGCGGTTGCCGCCGCCGCCGCCGCCGCCGCTGCCTCCGCCGCCGCCTCCGCCGCCGCCGCCTCCGCCGCCGCCCACCACCACCACCCCGCGGCCGTTGTTCTTGGGCGGCGGCGGCTCCTCAGCCGCCACCACCACGTCCAGCAGGTTGCTCAGGAGGAAGTTGGAGGAGGGCAGCGCGTCCATGCCCGGAGAGTCGAAGAGCACCACTTTCTGGTCGCAGATGGGGCAGCGCGAGTGGAGGGGCTCCCCGGGCGGCCCGCCCGCCGCCGCCGGGTGTCTCTGCGCCTCCAGACACTGGCGGCAGAAGGCGTGGAGACAGGGCAGGACGTGCAGTCTCCGAGAGGACGAGGAGGAGCAGGAGGAGGAGGGGGAGGAGGAGGGGGAGGACGCAGAGGCCGGGCCGCTCCCGCCCCCAGCCCCGCCCCCGCCGCCGGCCGAGTTGGAGGTCTGCGAGGACGGTGACGACGTGGACGAGCTGGAGGAGATGCGAGCCCGCGAACCGCACATCTTGCACGGGGGGCAGAGCTGGAAATCCGGGTCGGGATACGAAGCCATTGGCAGCCAAAACGAGAGCAGGGGAGTGGGGGAGGAGGAAGCGCGCGGGGGGGGGGGGCGGGGGCGCAAAGCAACCAACTCGGCCAGAAAAATGCTTTTATTAGTCGTTCGATTTGAGAACCAAATCCTTCCTCCGGGCACCTGGGAGACGTCCAGGTTTTGCAAGTTTTCTTCTCCCCCCTCTTCCCTACCTATAGTTAACCTTAACGCTGTTTACATTAAATAATAATATCGATTTCCCGGAGCAATCAATAACCGACACGGATTCTCCTCCTTCCCCCTGGGTCAGCAGCTGACAACGTGGTTAGTGTCTTTTCTGGAACACGAGTGCTTAGACAAGCCTGACCGGAGCTGGGAGTAGGGGGGTCAGCAAAGAAGGGGGGGCAAAGGAGCCCCCACTCTCAGACCTCAGGCTAGCTGGGGGTTTGCTAGTAGTTTACACCCTGAAGAGAAAATGTAAGGGGGGGGGACGTTGTGCGATTCTTCTACTCTATGGGGAGCCAAAGCCCGATCGCCCCCTCCCCCGAGAATCCGGTGTGGTTTTCTTCTGGGGGTCAGGGTTGCCTCCTTGGTTCATTGGTTTTCACCTGGGCCTCGTCTCTTCCTGTTAGGAGACGAAAGCAGACTCAAAAATAGTGGAAGGGCGTAGCGGCGCTGCGGTCCCCCCCCCCGAACGGCCAGCTCCCGTCCTTCCCTGCCACCACATGGCTGGGGCACGGGATGATGGCTTGGTAGGGGGCCCCGCAGTAGCTCCTGGGTGCCTCCCCCACCCCCGTCTCGCGCGGCCGTGCTGTCTCCTCCTGGGTTCGGGCCACGCGGCGCCGGGCGACCCGTGCGCTCCCCCTCCAGCTAGAAGGCGGGTGGCTCTGGGGGGCGTGGGACCGCGGGCGGCTGCACGCGCCCCAGCCTGGGGGGATCGGGACCGGGCGCTGGCACTGGTAGTGGCCCCGGGGCTGATGCGCGCCTACCTCGCCTCCCTCTGCTAGTGGTTTTGGAACGCCGGGCGGGCTGGCGGACATGGGCTCGTGCGTGCTACCCGCGCTGCGGCGGCTGCTTGTGCAGCGCGGGGCCGCTGGTCCCGGCCGGCCGCCTTGCATTATTCATCCCTAGGAAGATATTATATGTACCCTTTCGCCGGTTCGAGCGGTCGTGCAATGCTATCCGACCTTCGCTTGCCCCCATCCCCCTCTCTCCTCTTTCTCCCTTCAATCTATCTTCTGCCCTCTCCCCTCTCTCGGACTCCAACCTTTGCCGCGATGGGGGATCACATTTCCTTTGTCATCTTTGCATTTCGTGTTTTCTTCTCTCCCCCCCCCCCCCCGCCCCCCTGAAATCCTCTGTCCCGCAAAAAGCCCCGGGCCTGGTGTGAATTAGGAGCAGCCGGCCGTGCACGCGTGGGCCTGGGCCGCGGCGTGGAGGGGGCTGGCTTCCCACACACGCATCCTAACCAGGTCCTGGAAAAAGGCCTGGCAAGCGCCGCAGTGCCCGGGCTTGGGGGTGCTCCGAGCCTCGGAGGACCTGGCCCAACTCCGCCACTTACAGGCTGTATGTGATAAACGTGTATTTCTCTTGTGTGTGTCTGTGTGTGTTTGCGCGCGCGCGTGCTTCCCCGCTCCCCTTTTTTCTCCGGCTGCTTCCCCATCTCCACCTCCTCTTCCTCCTCCCAGGCCACCAGGCATTGAAACCGATCGGAATTTGGAATTCTTTTAATCTCCAAAGGAGCGAAGGAACTCACTTCCGCCGGAGCGAGGAACTGGGGTGGGGGGGGGACCTTAGGGAGGGTCGGGAGGAGGGGGAGGGTGGGGGGTCTAAAAGGCAAACAGGAAACATTAGCCTTCTTACTACTGCTGGCTGGCTTTTGGATGCTCGCTCTCTCCCTCCCACCGTTCCACACCGAGGGATGAGTTCCTGAGCGAGCTAAAATATTATTTGTAAGGTCACCGGCAAAGGCTGGGGCGGGGCTGACAGGGAGCTTTCACGTTTCAGCTAAAAAGAAGAGTTAATTTGGAAAATCCAGCTTGCACGTCCCTTAGCTACTCCGGAGATCAAAGGCCAAGAACCTTTTGGTTTACTCCAGTGTTGGAAGGGAGGTGTGTGGAGAAAGGCTGATTTTCTGCTAGCTTTAAGAGCATGCATGTATCTCGTACACAGGTAGAACTTGTACACAAACATGTATGAGCTATCTCATCCAAATTCTCAGTCTGAGCTAGGGCAGTTAATTCTTCCCTAAGGAAAGACTTGGATAAGCAGTCTTTTAATATCCGGGATTTTAATCATGGGAAGAGACGGGGGTTACCGGGAATGTTCAGAATTCAGCAGCTCTGGGAACCCTCAGTGAAGCCAGCTGAGTATCTGGCAACAGCTGAACAGTTTTTGGGGGGGGGTGGAGAAGATTCACTGGCTCTTAGGATGAGATAGCAGGAATGAAGGCCATGGATGTGGGAGGAGGAGGAGTTAAGGCAAGGCTGAGTCTCCGGCATTTTCACGGTTTTTTTTTTTGTTTGTTTGGTTTTTTTGCATTACTCATGTTTAGTGAAATCATGCCTTTAAAACAAGATAAGTCCTTGTTTCCAAAAATCCATAGAACTCACAGGTTGTTTCAGGGCTACCTACCACGTGGCTTATCTTACTTATTCCAGAAGGAAATGTCCTCCTCTTTTCTAAGCCTGGAAGTCGGGAAACTTTGGGAGGGGTGTACAACATTTTTTTCCCAGAGATCAGCCTGGAAGTGGCCTTTATGTTAAACCGGCTGGATCCATGTGCTGATGGCCCACAGGAAGTAGAGAGACTCAGCTGCCCGCCCACTAAGGACAGCATCACCCAGTGTTCCCAAGCCACGAATTCAAGTAGGCCCAAGATGTCCCAAGGGTTCTCCAACTCATCCTTCATGGTCATGAAAACTCCACATACCTATGATGGTGCCCCAGAAATTGGAAATGCTCAATACTTTTGGGTAACACAACGGGGAATGCAAGTGAACCTGGGACTTCCATTAACAGGGAGTGCAAACAATTTTCCATTCATTCAACAAGTCTTAAGCTTTTAATTCCAATGCCTTTCCTCTGTTACTTATTTCCTATTTATCCCCTATATAGCTTGCTTTGTAGATAGTCGTTTGCATGTTGTTTCCTGGCATTAGATTGTGATCTCCTTGAGGTCTGGGATTGTGTTTTTCCTTTTTTGCATCCCTAGTGTTAACACAGTGCCTGACACATAGTAGGCACTTAAATGCTAATTGATAGAAATGAGACAATATATAAAGGACTTTGCAAACTGCAAGTGGCCATATGAATGCTGGCTATTATTGGCCACCTTCTCAGATTGGGTGCTGGGAATTCAAAGACAAAAACAATCTCATCTCAAAAAGCTTTCTGTTTGGGGGTAAACAACATGTACATGCCTAGATGATAAATAAATACAAAGTTATTGAGGACGCAGAGACCTCTTACGGATTTTGGATCGAATGAAGCTAAGCCAGACTTCCTCCTTTACATTATTTGGAAACACTGACAACAAAAACCCAGAATCCATGTTGAGTGTTCTATTAAAAAACTGCTGAAGGCAAGCAAACTACCTGTCCCCCACCTTGTGTTGCCAGGGCCAAGTCTGTTTCTGCAAATAACATCAAAAAGAACATAGTCCTTCCTACACGTGTACCTATGCCTGCTTCATGGAGGATTTAGCACTAGAGGGTCCCAGCTCCAGAGGCATTGGGTAGAGAGGGTTCCCCCCACCTTAAACAAAACTAATGAGAAAACATGGGAAAGAAGATTGGCCAGAGGAAAGGTACACCCTGCCAGAACAGCGTTTGGGAAGACATGCTGTCTCATTATGCTTTTGACTATTCTTATCCACCATACCAAGATTTCATGATGGCGGGAATAATGTGATAAGAAAAAAAAAATCAAACTTAAGGACTCAGAAAACAAATTTTAAAGTAGATGTCAAAAGGTGAAAGCATTTTAGTTTGATGAATTTTATTTTTACTAAGTCATGAAGGAGAAAAAAGAAATAAGGGAGGAAAGTGTTTTGTGAATTTATTTATGTTTTCTCAGGAATAGGAGTTCAGAAGTTTCTCTTAGCCAAAGGCTTCTTTTGGGGAGGAGGGAGATGGGATGAAAAAAGGCTTATTTTTGTGCCCCAGAGATCCAAAGTCTAGGTCCTGGCTTAACCACTACATGGTTGTAATTCTGGGCACGTCACTTAACGTCAAGCCTCAGTTTGCTCACCAGTACATGGGAAATAATAATCCTCGAACCTCATGAGGTCATAGAAAAGTAAAAGGGCCAAGGCATGGTGGTGGTACCAAATGGTGACCACCACAATGACATCTGAATGAAAGTTCCTGGGGAGCCTTACTTCAGATAGGCAGGAAACCAAGGACAGCATAAACACTACAAGTTATCTCTATGACTAGTGAAGAAAGGTAAACAAGAATAGGGCCAATTTTGAGTGAAGAATGACCTAGGCAGGGCTTAATTTTTTATTATCAAATTTTAGTTTATTGGTTGATTCAGAGCCCACTACTATTCATTTTTAAATAATTTAAAAATCTATCCACAAATGAGTCTTCCCATGTAGAAATCAGAGTACAAAAAGAAAATATGAATTAGGAACATCATGAAACAAACAAAAACAAATCCCCCCCAGATTAGAAATTATTGTTCCTGTGCTTATAAACTTCTAGTACTTGCTTTCCCCCTCCTTTTGTTGCATTTAAAAATTAATCTTTCTCATTACCCCTACCCCCTTGAACAAAATTTTACAAAATAAATCTGAAAAACAAAGCTCTTGATATACAGTTGCATAGTCAAGAAAAAAAAAAACAAAAGAAACCTCCACATTGGCCATGTCCAAAAATATCTGCCTCTTTCTGCATCTCAGTTCCATCACCTCTGTCAAGAGGTGGGTGGCATTTTTAATCTTCATTCTTTTGGACTCGGAATTTATCATTGAGATGATTAGAGTTCTGATGTCATTGAAAGTTGGTTTTCACTATAATTTATCATTGCATAAACTTCTCCTAGTTTGTCTCAATCTTCATAAATTCCTAAAGGTCTCTCAGTCTCCTTTGAAATTTGAAATGGGCCATGTCATCATTTCTGATGGCACAATTCCATGACGATAATTCCATATATCACAATCTGCTTAGACATTCCCCAATAGGACACCCCCTTAGTTTCCAATTTCTAACTACCATGAAAAAGAGCTGCTATAAATGTTTTTGTATATAACAACTAGTGTTTATTTAGTGATTTATTGGTTTGTAAAGCACCTTATTATCAAATTTTAACTTCCCAGCAACCTTGGGAGGTAAGCACTATTATGATTCCCATTTTACAGATGAAGAAACTGAAGCAGAGGTTAAATGACTTGCCCAGGGTCACCCAGCTAAAAAGAGTCTAATGTAAGGCAAGATTTGAACTCAGGGTCTACATATAGAGCCGTTTTCTCTTTCTTTGATCTCTGGTGTATAGAGCTGGTAGTGGTATGTGAGCCTTTTAATCCACCAATACATTTTAATAACTTCCTGGGCATGGTTCCAAATTGCTGGACCAATTCAAAGCTTCACCAACGATGCCCTAATGTGCCTGTTTTTCCACAGCCTCTCCAACATTTTTCATTTTCTAATTCTACCATCTCTATCAATCTGATAAGTGTGAAGTAGAACCTGAAAGAAGCTTTAATTTGCATTTTTCCAATTATTAATGACTTAGAGCATTCTTTTCTCTTTTTTTTATTTAGCTATTGATAGCTTGGGTTTCTTCCTCTAAAAACTGCCTATTTGTACCTTTTGACCATTTATCTATTCAGGAACGTCTTAGTGCTGTAAATTTGAATCGGTTCCTTCCATATCTTGAATCTGAAACCTTTATTAAAAGAAAATTGCAAAGATTTTATTTTTTTCATCATTTCCCCCCTAAGCTGCATTGGTTTTAGTTGTGCAAAACCCTTTAAATTTTCTATAATCAAAATTGTCCATTTTTATCTTGTGGTTAGTCATGAACTCTTCCCCTAAGTATAGATCCCAAAGATAATTTCTTCCTTGCTTCTCTATGATATAAATATATATATATATATAAATTCCTCAGTTATATAATATATATAATCTCAGTTATATTCAACTATAAATGTAACCAAAAGCTTTTTATTATTAATAACAACAACAACAAAAATTTGATCTATCCTTCCCCAAGCAACTCACTGTGACTTACCATAGGGTCAGTTTCTGAGCCTAAAGTCCACTCTTCATTGCCAAAATAATTTCATCCTCAACTTCTTGGGCTTGATTCTTAATCAGCATGAAAAAAAGAAGTTTGGACATTTGCAACCAGTAAAATTCAAACTTACCTTTAAGAAAGGGGAAAAGTGTGTTAAGGTCCAAGGTCACTGTTAACAGTTATAAACTTGATCAAATGTCCCTTTTCCAACACATCCCGGCTAATGAGCATCCTCTGTGCGTGGGGGGGGGGGGGGAGAATCTTTCAGGTGTATCTTATAGCCACAGCAGGTGACGAGAATATTTCTACTGTATTGCTAATACCTTATAAATCATCTTTTGTTTTAGTAAATCCTTATTTCAAGGACAAATCTTTTTATGATGACTGGTTCTAGGTGTACCTAAGGAGATAATTAACATTCTTTCTATCATCTTTAAAGCATTTTTCCCCCTAAAGGAGACTCAGCTTTTCCCTTGCCCAATTTCTCAGGTTATGGGACTATAACACAACTCCATTACTGAAAGTTTGAATCTCCTTTTCTATCCAATCCTTTATTCTTTTTTACTTTGATTCTGAAATTCACCTTTCACCATTGGTCCTCAGGGTGTGTTCACATATAACTTTTGAGCCCATAAATCACCTGAGTATTAGTTTTCAAGGTAAAACAAACATTACATTATAATTGCCATTTTGAACCAATTAGGGAATGCCAGTTTATAGCCTGCTGGTTATTGGATCATTTCTGTCAGAACAGGGTTGATTGGGACTTCCAAAGACAGAGCCACTTGGGGGAGATACCTGGCCTGGTGCCTGAGTAGCAATAGAATTCAGAACAGAAAGATTGCACTAACCTGGAGCCGATCAAGCCACCTCGCTGAGCCTCAGTGGTTTTTTTTGTTTTGTTTTGTTTTGTTTTGTTTTGTTTTGGTTTGGTTTGTTTTGGTTTTGGTTTGGTTTTTTGTTTTGCTTTGTGAAATGAAGGGATCAGAGTAGATAGAATCTAAGGCGTGTTCCAGCTTTAAATCTTTGGTTTCAAAGTTCCATCTTCTCACAACAGGGCACTAACTTGTGACAGAATAAAAATCAGATCGTCCTGGACCCTATAACCAAAGGAAGGATATACAAAGAAGCATCTCCCTCCATACTTTCCTGCAGTTCATTTAATAGATGATGAGCATTTTTTAAGTGCCTACTATGTATCAGCCACTATGCCAAATGCTAGGGCTAAAAAGAAGCAAAGGACAGCCCTTGTCCTCAAGGTTCTCACAATCTAACAAGGGAGAGAAGAAACAAACATATGTACAGGATAAATAGAAAATCATTAAGAGAGGGAAGTCAGCAGCATCAAGAGGGATTGGGAGAGGCTCGGTGGAGAAGTAAGCAGAGTCAGGAGAATGCTTTGCAAGATCAGTCATGACCAGGACACCATCTAGCAGCAAACCAGGCCAGCAAGGAGCCGTCCATTTTTAGACGTGGCCATTGTGTTTGGTTTGACTCTATCTATTTGTTACCAGGGAGCATTCACGTGAAGGCAGGAGAGCAAAGTGAAATTGAAAACGTCATATGTAAAAACTAAAAAGTATCTGTCAGATGTTTTTCTAAACAGAAAGAAACGGTTCCAGGGAGTGTATTAAACAGGCAAGATTTTGATGTAAGTCTTTCCTTTGCATTCCTAGGCTGCTGCCTCCAGGGCTTCCTCCAACGCCTCTCACCACTCAACCATATATTCCTAATGGCTAGAATTATCTTCCTCAACCAACCAATGGTGTTGCTCACTCCCTCTAGTCCTCAGTAGCTCCCTACCACCTCTTCTTTAGAGTTAGTTAAACTTTGCTATTGATTTGGTTATCAGTCCATGGTTACCATGACCCCTAACTTCTTCTCCTTGTTCAGTGGTTTCAGTTGTATCTGACCCTTCCTGACTCCCTTTGGAGTTCTCTTGGCAGAGATACTAGAGTGGTTTGCCATTTCCTTCTCCAGCTCATTTGACAGATGAGAAAACTGAGGCAGGGGCAGCTAGGTGGTGAAGTGGATAAAGCTTCAGCCTTGGAGTCAGGAGGTCAAATTTGACCTCAGACACTTGACACTAACTAGCTGTGTGGCCCTGGACAAGTCACATAACCCCCTCACCAAAAACAAACAAACAAAAAAAAACTGAGGCAAACAGTGTTAAGTGACTTACCCAGAGTCATACAATTAATAAGTGTCTGAGGCTAGATTTGAACTGAGAAAGATGAGTCTTCTTGACTCCAGGCTAGGAACTCTATCCATTGCTATCTAATGCACACTATGCATTGATCTAGCTCCCCCTAACTCAGCTATGGTCAATAGGATTTTGACAACCAATGACTCTTGGTTATCTTCATACTTAACAATATTGTTGTTCAGTTGAGTATCATAGATGAGACTGGAGGTCCTCTGAGGGACTGGACAGCTCTGGCATAGAGTATCCAGCCAGCTGGCATTTGACTGGCTTGAATGAGGTTTTATCCCAGAAGCCAGTTGTTTATGATTGTGTTCTGTTATTGTTAGATTTGGGGCTATGGATATTTTTGCTTTTTTTTTTAAGTCTTTATTTTGCTCACAGTCCCCTGGGATGGGGCAGAATTGCTTCTGAGGAAAGGATTGTTAGGGGCAAAGGGAAGGAACGTCCTTACCTGGCTGGCTTCAGAATCTCGAAGGCACTGATATCATTAGGAGCCCCCAGTCCCAAGCAGAAGCTGTTATAACCACCCTAACCTGCTCCCATTCCCCCGGTGTGACTTGTTGAAAGTTGCTGCAGGCAGGAGCTGCATTCAGACGTGAATAGGCTTCAGGACTGTAGAGAGGTGACAGCATCCCACTCTGGTGGAATCTCATCTGGGGTATAGTGTTATAGGGAAAAACGTGGATGATCATCAGCACACGGGCACTGAGCTCAATGCAGGAGAATATTCACCAGAATGAATGTGGTGGAAGACCAGACAGGCTGCCCAGTGATTATCCCAAGACTGGTTGAAAGAAAATGGAATGTTCAGCCGGGAGAAGACATGACAGTTGTCTTTGAATATTTGATGGGATGTCATTGGGATGTCAATATCACATGGAAAAGGATTTAGAGGTGATCTGCTTGGCCCCTGAGGACTGAACCATGGGCAATGGGTGAATCAGATCTTGGCTGAATAGGAAGAAAAATTTCCAAAATATTGGTGCTGCCTAGAAGTGGAATGGGCTGATTTGGGTGACAGTGACCCCTCCCCCCTCACAGACATCATCAAGCAAGGGCCAGATGACTGCTTCCTAGCCCTGAGGCAGAGGATCTTCCTGTAGTTAGAGGTTGGACAAGATGGCCTCCATAGGCCATGCCATTTCTCAGATTCCAGGATTCTAGGATGGCCACCTCAGCCTAGAATGTCATCCACTCAGCCTAGAATGGCCCTTGTGAGGTCCTTGCAACACTATTTCTCTTATCTCCTCCTAATTTTTCAATCACTTCTGCCTCCAAGAAGACTTCCATTTTAGACCACACCTTTTTGTTCTTTTGGGCTGGGGACTAGGAGTCAGGAGGAGCTGAGTTTGAATCCTGCCTCAGACACATACTTTTCCCCCCTCTCCCAACCTCAGTTTCTTCATCTGAAGAAGGGAGTAGTAAATCCCTGTACCTTACGGCATTGTGAGGATCAAATGAAATAATAAAGAAATGTAAAGCAGTTTACAAACGTTGAAGGCTTTTTATTATAACCAATTTATTCCCATATGTCGATCTATTGCTTTATAAAGATTTTCTCATCAGTTGTACAGCAGTGTATTCTGTCCTGTCATTCAGATTTTAGGTTCCATAGATCATCGACTATGTCTTTCAGTTTTCTTCTATTCCCAAGCACATAAATGTCTTGCACATAGTAGGTGCTCAATTCTGGCTCACACACATATATATTTATATGTAAATACATATACAAACATATACATATTTGGAGTTGCAATCCAGTCAAGTTAAAGAGCATTTTTTAAGTTATCAAATGCCTACTATGTACCAGGCACTGTGAGAAACTCTGGAGATACAAAAAAAAAAGTCAAAGATACAAGTCCCAGCCTTCATCGAGTTGCGGAGCGGATGGGGGCGGGGGGGGGGGGGGGGGGGGGGGGGGGGGGGACAGATGACGATGACAACATGCACATAGCTGTGTCCATATAAGACATATACCGAGGAGACAGGAAGTAATCCCAGACGAAAGACACTAACATTGAGCAAGGTTTCTTACAGAAGGTAGGGTTTTAGCCAAGGAAGCCAGGAGGCCCAGGTGAAGACAACGAGCATCCCTGGCATGGGGGACAGCCAGTAAATACACATGAAGTTTGAAATGAGGGTCTTTTGTTTGAGGAGGCTTGTGTCACTGGATTGGAGGGCACGTGAAAGGTTGAGGGGGGGATGGGACTGGAAGGGTAGGCAGGACTTTAAAAGCCCAATGGAGAATTTGATCCTTGATGCCAGAGGAGGCCGGGAGCCACTCAGGTTTACTGAGTGTGGGAGTGACATGGTCAGACCTGTGTTTTAGGAAGACCACTGACAGCTGAGTGAAGGATGGACTGGAGAGGGGACAGGCTGGAAGCAAGGGCCAACCAGAAATAGTCCAGGCATGAGTTAACGGGAGCCTGCACTGGGACCGGACACGCAGAATGGAAAAAACATGGTATTTGGAGTCAGAGAACCTGGATTTGAACTCCAGCTCTTCTAATCTCTACTTGGATAACTAGGGACAAGTAACTCGACCTCTCTCAGCCTCAGTTTCCTCATTTGTAAGATGAAGGGGTTGGACTCAATGGCCTCCAAGCTTCTTTCCAATTCTAAATCTATGGTCCTACCCACTTTCACTAGCTTGACCTTCACCAAAGCCCTGGGAGGCAGGAGAATATTTATGATTCTCCCCTTTGTTTTGTTTTGTTTTTGTTTTTGTTTTTAAGGCAATTGGGGTTAAGTGACTTGCCCAGGGTCACACAGCTAGTAAGTGTCAAGTGCTTGATCTGAGGCCACATTTGAACTCGGGTCCTCCTGACTTCAGGGCTGGTATTCTATCCACTGCACCACCTAGCTGCCCCCATTCTCCCCTTTTCATCAATGAAGAAACTCAAGCCCAGAGAGAGTGACTTGCCCAAGGTCACTGAGGTACAAGGATAGAATCTGGACCCTAACACAAGCCTTTGGGCTTTCCCACCACACAGTAAATGTTACCAAGTGACATTCACACTTATGCCACTTCAACTATTTTACATTTTAAAAAAATCTTTTATCGAGTTTATAAATCCACACTCAGACTTGTCTTTTCTGCACAGTTACCTCAATTACATACCAATGAGAGAGAGTCTATCCAGGGCCTTGTAAAACACTAAATAAACTAGCTGTACCAATTCCACTTGGATAACTATCTTGTTAAAACTCGTAGGAAAACTTAACTAGTCTTTCAATCAGGACTTTTACAAAAGCCAGACTCCTCTTATCCCATTATTCTATTCTCTTCAAAGGGCTTTATTTGGTGTTTAATGATTTTTCGCAAATAACTTTCATGCTATTATAGTCCAATTAATTGAATTTTAATTCAGCAAGCTTACCTTTTAAAAGACAATGTTGACGATGCAACTGTTGGGTCAGGGATTCCCCTAAGTAATTAAGGCATTTTTAGCTTCATTAGAACTCAGGAAAAAGTAGAAAGAAATTACCATTCATTCTTTGTCTAGGCTGGACTAGGTGCCTTCCAGTTCTCATATCCTATGATTCTGATTCATTTATTCATTCACCACTTAATAAGTACCTACTATGTGCTGGGTATGCAAACACAAACCAGAAACAGTGCCTGGCCCTAGGAATTCACATTCTATTACGGTGAAATAGCCCTTAGACAGATGAGGAAGGCTTTGAGGATTGGAAGAATCAGGGAAGGCCTTAGGTAGGAAGTGTTACTTACACTGAACCTTGCGTAAAGTTAGGGATTCTAATTCCGAGCAAAGAAAGTAGGGATTCTAATTTCTAGACTAATCCCATCATCTTTTGAGGAGACTCTTTAGAAAGCCTCTCCCTTTCATTATCAATGAACAGAAATTTATCTGAGGGGAACCAATCAATTTTTTTCTGTTAGTCAATCAATTAATGGATTTACCATCCCAAATCTATCTTTTATTCAGCCTACTGCAAAGAACTTCAGAGGGGCCACACTTGCCTCATATTCCAGAACTTTACTCTCTAGATTTACATAGGTTTATCTACCCACCCCAATTAATCCAGACATCTGAGTCTTGTCCAGTCCACCACCTACTAGTGCCTTCCCCTCTAATGTAACCTGTTCCCTCTGAATAGTGCTCATATGTAACTATTTATGTGCCTACTGTCTCCACGCCACCCCTACCCCCTTTAGAATGTAAGCTCCTCGAGGGCAGGGACTGTTTTTGCTTTTTCTTTGAATTACCAGGTTTTTAGCACAGTGCCTGGCATATAGTAAGAGCCTAATAAATGCTTATTGATTGATTCATAGACATAGCAGAGCCAGGTCTTGAACTCTCACATATCTATCTAAACGTTTAAACAAAGTCCTTATAGGTAAAGGACTATTTTGTTTTTGTCTCTGTATCTCCAGCACCAAAGACAGTTCCTGGCAAGGAGTAGAGACTTAAAAGTTTATTGACTTGTTGGAGTGAGTCATTTTCTTAAACTGATGGCATTTGTTTTAGAGGGAGAGTAGGGGTCTGGATTTGACTTCAGGGTCACCTGAGTTCAAATCTCACCTCAGATGCTTGATCTTTGTCCAATCTCGGGCAAGTCACATACTCATCTGTAATGTGGGGATAATCTTAAGAGGGGGGAAAAAAAGGACCAATGGGTTAATGTCTGCAAAGTACTTGGCAAGCATTTAATCTTCCTGTGAACCTGGGATTTCACCTGTGCTCTCATTGGTGATGTGTTCTCTCCAATAGCCAAGATGCAACTTCAGGCTGGACGTCCTGGAAAGCTGTTCTTTCATAGTGCTGATCCACCCACCCTTCTGGGGGCCCTTTTTTGAGTTCTATCGATAATGGATCACAATGGAGAGAGAGATTGAGAGAGAGATGAAATAGCTAGATATAAAGATGGGTAGATAATTTAGATAGTTAAAAAGACGTTGAAGGATAGAGAGACATAAAAGGATGGGTAGAAAGATTTTTGTTGTTCAGTCCTGTCCAACTCTCTGTGACCCCATTTGGGGTTTTCTTGGCCGAGATACCAGACTAGTTTGCCATTTCCTTCTCCAGCTCATTTTATGAGAATGATGATTTGAGAGTGAGAATTATGATGAGAAAATTAAGGCAAACGTGGTTGAATGACTTGCCCAGGGTCACACAGCTAATAAGTGTCTGAGGCTGGATTTCAACTCAGGTTTTCCTAACTCTAGGCCCAGTGCTCTATCCCCTGGGCCATCTAGCTGCCCCAAGCAGGGAGATGGTTATAGACAGGTAAAAGATAGTCATTCAGTCAATAAACATGTATTAATTGCATGCCAGACACTGTGCTAAATGCTAAGGGTACAAAAAGAGGCAAAAGATAGTACCTGTCCTCAAGGAGCTGATAATCTAACCAGAGAAACAGCAAATAAATACATAAAAACAAGATATTCGCAAGATATTTACAGGAAATAATAGAGGGAAGGCTCTAGAATTAAGAGGAGTTGGGAAAGTCTTCCTACAGTAGATAGTGATAGATAGATAGATAGAGTCAGCATTTGTTAAGTGCTTACTAAGTACCAGGTACAGAACTAGGTGATGGGCACGAAAAGACAAAAAGGAAAGAGGAAGTGGAAAGGTTTAGACTATAGAGAGTAGTGCACACAAGCTGCCCATCACTTCTCCCGCCCTCTCTCCTTGGATGCCCTTCCCACCTTCTTTTCTCGTCCTCTATCTCTGGGATGACGTATTTCACACCTCTCCCCCTGCATAATTCTAGGCTGGTAAGTGAGCCTGTGAACACCGGCCTTGCGCATCTTCCCCACATCCCCCAAGGTTTATACTGCTGTTGCTTCTTCTGTACCTGTTTATATTTTCAGAGGCAACCCTCTCAGCTTCCAGTTATTTCCTGTTGTTCCATTTCACCATTGCCTCACAGGACCAGGAATCAGCGGACTTGACTGTGTGAGCCTGGGCAAGTCATTCAAGCTCTTCCTCTCAGTTTCCTCATCTATAAAAATGAGGGCAGCTAGGTGGTAGTGGTGGATAGAGCGCTGGGACTAGAGTCAGGAAAACTCATCTTCCTGAGTTCAAATCTGGCTTCAGACGCTTCTTAGCTGTGTGACCCTGGGCAAGTCATTCACCATGTTTGCCTCAGTTTCTTCATCTGTAAAATGGGTTAGAGAAGGAAATGGCAAACTACTCTAGTATCTTTGCCAAGAAAACCCCAAATGGGGTCATGAAAAGTCAGACATGATGGAACAACAACAAAAATGAAGGAATTTATGAATCGTCAAAAGTCCCTTTCAAGTTAAAAAATTCTATGAATTTTAGAGAATTTAGACCTGGAATTCAATTTGATTTGAGAAATATTTCTTAAAACCTGTTAGGTGCCCAGGGACAGCAAGACAAGAAGGAAAAATCCTTGCCTTCTAGTTGGGGCAGGGGGAATTCGGGAGGGGAGAAATCAGAGCTGGGAGAGAAGGAAATTCCAGCCATCTAGGGCAGTGCCCCGCTGGTGACTCAGAGGCCTTACACAACTGCACGGGGCACTGAGAGATGCCCAGGATCGTGCAGCCAGTAAGGAGCCGGGGCAGGACCGGAGCCCAGCTCTTCCTGACTCCAAGGGCAGTGCTCTGTCCACCACACCACAATACTGTCCACTGTGGGGACAAAACAGTCCCTTGAAGCCAGGACTGTTTGTTTGCTCTGAGTGGGATCACATATCTGGTCCCACTCCTTCAGTGTTACAGCTAAAGAAACTGAGGCCCAGAGAGGGGGAGGTCATATAGCGAGTGAGTTGTAGAATCATGGAATCAGAGACTTAGGGAGAGAAGACATCTCAGAGGCCATATGGTCTAACCCCTCTCCCTCCATTTTACATTTGAAGAAACAAGAGGCCCAGGAAGTTTAAGTGACTTTCCCAAGGTCACAGAGGCAGCAAGCATCAAAGATGAGGTGGATAGCTTGTCTTCTGACCCCAAATCAAAGACTCTCTCCCCTGTATCATGCCGCTTCGCATAAAGGTGCCCCTCGCCTTCTAACTATACATTGAGGTCCATCTTCTATTTCAGAGTAACTAAGCCTTCTGGCCTAGAAATAGACCAGACCAGTTATCAACAAGGCGATGGTAAGAGCATCATGGACAAGAGATGGAAGGCCACTTAGTCTGACCACCCCCTCCCCACCATTTTGCAGCTAAAGAAAGTTGGACCCAGAGAAATGAAGTGAATCATCCAGACCCTACAAGTAATAAGAGGCAGAACTGAGATTTTCTCCCCCAGGTCCTTGCCCTGCCCAGGGTACCATACTGCCTCCCTGCAGGCCCCTGTTCTGCTCATTACACCAGCTGAGGAGACTCTGCCAGGGGGAAGGCAAAATTGAAGCCTTGAATGATCAAACACTAGTCGGGTTTTTCCTCTGTTCAGCCTGGGAGGGTGAGAATTGCTCTCACCCGGAACCTCCTTGAGAAACTAGGAGGCCCAGAGCAAAGTGGAAGTTCCGTTGCCCTCATGTTTCCATTCCCCACAGCAGACGCCCCCTTGGGGAATTTGATTCCTAACTGAAAGTCTAGGTCTGTCAGCATAAAATGGAGCATTGAGGGGGCCGATCCTGAGATAGGAAAACAGAACTGGGCCTCGGGATCCCACAGCTCTATCCCCAGGGAGGCCTGGAGGGGGCTGCTACTCATGCCTCATATTCTGGCTAATAATAGAAGCTGACATCTTCATATAGTTTCAAGGTCTGCAAAGCCCTGACCTCACAGGACCTGAACACCAACGCCATGAGGCGGGTACTGCAGGTGCTATTATCTCCATTTGACAGATGTCTAGGGTCAGAGCCATAACTGGGAATTCCAGCATCTGGGACAAACTCATTTTGGGCCAAGGCAGAGGGTGGGAAGAGACAGACCTTCCCTGCCCACACACACATATTAGTACACACTGCCAGAGATCTCAGGGCGGGTTTGGGTTTGTAGGTATTCCTGTCTGGTCAGTTGTGGTTGAGCAGGTAAGGGGTGGGAGAAATGGGTCTCAGGAGAGGTATGTTACTGTGGCAGACCCATGGGAGAGAGAAGAGTTGGCAGCCTGGGCTAGGTTATTGAGGAAAGGGAAGGGCAACACCGTATGGAGAAGAAATGAGCAGGACTCCCATAATCCATGCTTTAGCACCCTGTGGCAAAAGGTCCTGGTTAAATCTCTGCCTACAGGGAAGGGGTCTACGCAGAGTATTAGAAAGCAAGAAGAGAAAACCTCCATCCTACGAGAAGGAAATCTCATACATTCTCCTCTCTTGACTGGTAAGAGCGTCGTGACATGATTCATGACTGAGCAGCGTTACAAGGGCTAGAGAACCAGCCCGTGTTTGAGGAGATCGCTTTTTCCAGGGAGTTAGGGAAGACGTGAGTCTTGCCCAAGCATGTCTGTTGGCATTTCTGACTCTATGTGGAGTCATGAGTCATCGCGGACCAAGAAAGGTGGAATGTTCCTCTCCTCACCAGGTACTTCCAGAGATCCAAGTTAGAGGATTGAGTGACCACCAGAACACCCTTGAGCTAAACTGTTCTGAGGTGAGTGAATCCAGCCCCAGCCCCAGACCACACTTCATATCCCATCCTGCTCTCTGCCCAGGCTGCTTTCTTGCCATCCACTCTGCAGATATAACTGCCTCACCCACCTTCACCCCAACCCCCAGTTTTGAAACCATACTTTCATCCAACTCACGGAAAAAACAAAAACAAATCTTCGGAACAGCCCAGGATCACAGGACCTTATGCCACAGGGTGCAGATGGGTGATGGGCGTCCTGCCCACTTCTTCTCCATAGGGTGTTACTCTCCCCTTCCCTCAATAACCTAGCCCAGGCTGCCAACTCTCCTCTGCCCCATAGATCTGTCACAGTAACACACCTCTCCTGAGACCCCCTTCTCCCAATCTGCTGATTGGCGGATCTCAACAGCAAAATTGGAAAGGGTTCTCCACTAGAGACCTCCCCTCAAGTTGGCATGTACCCACTTGTTCAAACCATCCCCAGATCTCTAACTATACTCTCTTCTCATCCAAATCTCTTCATCTTATTCCCAAGCACATCGTGAGACAGTGAGATGTCTTTCCATCTCCCCTCTTGTATGGACCTGCTTATTTACATGTTGTCTCTTCAGATTGTAAGTTCCCTGAGAGCAAGGACAGTTTTTGTATCTCTAGAGATAGCAAAGTACTTGGTATGTGGTGAGCACTTAATAAATGCTTGTTGACTGACTTGTGAAATCAAAATGTACAATACACATATACGTATATGGGTATACATGTAAGCAAATATGCACATATGTGTGTGTACACACACACATATACACATGCACACAATGCCTAACTCATTTCTCCTCTCCATTCTACTCGTTGAGTTGCTTTGTCTGAAACGGAAATGTGGTTAATCTGGAATGTCCTGTCCTGTTCTGAATGAAGCCTTGCTGGGGTTCTGTGATCACTGCTTTCCTTTTCTAACGCCCACAAGCCATACCTTAGTAATACTTTAATAATTTAGAATTTTGCCAGGAATAGAAGTCAAAGTCAGCCATCCAGAGTTCACCGAATGTGGATTCTCTTCCGTTTTCAGAAAGTTGAGGCATCACTGTCCTGGGCTGCCTCTCCTATTCTCCACCAACTATTGAAAATCACCCCAGTGGCTTAGCAATCAGTCCTGACAACTCTGTGAATACCTTAGGAGATAGTTCACCTGGATTTGGGGACATACTTCTCCCTTTCTGCAATCTCCCCAACATGGTCTCACTCCCTGATCATTCTACCCCACCAGAAAAGGGAGCCTCTTGTCTCTCTCCCTTCTTCGCAGACCCCCTCCCCCATGGGTGAGCTTCGCCTTTTTAAGCTGACTTTCTATCGTCCGTTGATCACCTGCCCCTTCCCAGCATCCCTTTCTGCGCTGTCTTCCCCTCTTAGAGTGTAAGTTCTTTGAGGACAGAGACTTTCTGACTTGCTTTTATTTGTATCCCCAGTGTTTAGTCAATGCTTTTCTCTATCCCTTTCCTGGGTATTTCCCTCCAGATAACCATTTTCATTGCATTCCCTCCAATCTGAACCTATATTTTCTTTGGAAGACAAAACAGAAGCAAAAGAAGAGCTGAGCAATTCAGCCTGCTGGCTTGGGTCTCTTTAGTCCTCCTTTGATCTTCTGCTTTGAATATAGCCAAAAACAACAACGCCACACCCGTTTTGTTGGGCTTAGCCTTCACTGCCAGCCTCAGCCCGTTCTAGGCTTTGGAGCTGTGGGCATGGTTGTTACAGGGACCTGTGATTCATCCTCAGTTATTTGCTCGTGTTTTTAACTTCTTTTCAAAATCTGAGTTTGTCCTGGTGTGTGGTAGACCAGAAAAACCACTGGTTTCCTGAGCTGAGTCTTTCCTGCCCGTGGCTGTTTCTGCTCTGGAGATGCCCTCTCCTCCTGCCTGATACCCTCCTCTGCCCCTTCTGGGGAGCTCTCTTCACACCTTGCCCCCAACCTTCTTGACCTATTATAACATCGCAAGCTACCTCCTTCCCCTGACATCAGACACGAGGAACCAATAAGTGTTTGAATACTCTTTCCAGTTAAACCTGTGGCCCTCTTGCATTTGGCACTAAGACATGACTCAGCTATGTAAGATAACCCAAGTGTCCCACACTAAAGAATTGAATTAATACTACTACTAATAATAGCTGGCATTTATATAGCTCTTATTCAGTCTCCACTGAAAGGCCACCAGAACTGCAAATTCCACTGATTCCTTCTCCAACTCCACAATGCTTGGCATGTAGTAAGACTTTAATAAATGCTTTTTTCATTCATCCATCCATCCCCATCCATCCATCCCTGAGACAATCCATTCTATTTTTTTTAACAGTGAAATCATTTGGAAATTTTTCCTGCTTCTACTGGTCCATCCATTTCAAAAGAGAGAGGCATTATGTCAAATTAGAAAGTAGGCTGGCAGTTAGGAGATTTTGGCTTTTCCACTAAATAGTTGTGTGACCTTGGGTAAATCACTTAAGTTCAGTGAACTTCTATTCCCTTGTCTATAAAATTAAGAGGTTGAATTAGACCAGGAATTCTTAATCTTTTGTCAATCAATCAATCAATCAATCAATTAACATTAAACACCCACTATGGCACTACCACCAGGCACTGTGCTAAGCTTTTTTGTATCCTAGACCCCTTTGGCAGTCAGTCTGGTGAAAAAGTCTACAGATCCCTTCTCGGAATAATGTTCTTAAATGCGTAAAGGAAAATATAGGATCACGAAGGGGACCAATTGCATAGAAACAAAGGTGTAATTGCTTTCCTATCCAAGGTTATGGACTCACTGGAATCTATGACCTCATGGTAAAATCCACTGTAGATGGCGCCTCCGATAGGCGATGACCATTCTCCTCTTCCTGGTTGCTTCTCTTTATTGGTCTGTATGTTTTCACCCACAGTCAGTGACAGGGTATGAAGATTGTAGTTCTAACCTTGGAAGGACACTTCAAGGCCATCTTGTTCAACCCTGTCATTTTATAGATGAGGACCAGAGGGTTGGAGAGGCCCAAGGTCATAGGGATGGCATAAGGATTTGAACCCAAGACCTTTCACACCAACTTCAGGTTTCTTTTGACTCTACCCTGCTGCCTCTAGCCTCTAATTAGAATTTACACTTAACAATATGGGTAGAACTTCTCGTATTTGTGGGCATTCAATTCTGAGCACTTCTCAGGAGCTCTGCAGAAGGAATCTATTGCCCTGGGATTCATAACTCTCTTGTAGGTCGCTAGGTGGTGCAGTGGTTAGAGCATGGTATTTGGAATCAGGAAGACCTAACTTGGAATCCTGCCTCAGATACTTAGTAGCTGTGTGATGCTGGGTAAGTCACTCACCTCCTTCTGCCTCAGTTTTCTTATCTGTAAAATGGGGATAATAATAGCACTTGCCTCTCAGGGTTGTCGTAAGGATACTGTGCCAAATAGTCAGTGTTATATAAATGCTGATTATCGTAATTATTGTAATTGGTGTGTCATGGGCCCCTTTGGCGGCCTGGTGATGCTCATGGAATAGGATTACAAATGAAACAAATTATATTAAAATACAGTTATCAAAATATATTTTTAAAAGTTCACAGACTCCAGGCTAAGAACTCTTGAACCAGAGACAGTCTAATATATTCAAGAGTTCTAGACTTGGGAATCAGGAAGACCAGGACGGAAATCCTGCCCCAAGCACTTAAGAAATGTATGACCCTGGACGAGTCACTTAACCGCTATGAGCCTCAGTTTCTTCATTTGTCAAATGAAGCAGTTGGATTGGATGGCCTTAAAGGTCCCTTCGAGCTTGAATCTCTGATCTCATGAGCCTGCAAAGATGGCCCCCAAGGGTCCCGCCAGCTCTGACATTGTGTGATTCCAGACCTGCCCTCTGTACCTTCAGCTTCCCAGATTTTGGTCCTCCAAAATCCCGAGTAAAGCTTGGCTCTTCAGGATGCCGGACAACCCAATGCATCAGCAATGACTAACTTTCCGGTGGAGTTTCCCAGGCGAGTGTGCAGTGGGTAGCATGGATGTAGCCAGAGCCAGGGAGCACTAGCCTCCGTATTGGAGAGAAGGCGACTCTTCCAGCCTCTGCTCAGGCCCTCTCCCCAACATTCCAGGCTTGCTCCCACTTCATCCATGGGAGCCTGGTTCCGTTAGGCCGTCAGTAGACGGGGCTGTTTGTTCCCATGTTCACTCCAACGGCTCCTGCTGGGCTTTTACAAGGCACCAGGTCAGCAGAAAGTGTCTAGTTACAGCTGCCTACGGTGGAACTGTGTGTGTGTTCTCTATCAAGGGAGAATAGAGAACAGTCTTTTGGAATTTCCTATTCCGTGGCTGAGCTCTTCTACTGAGCGAGACCAGCTGTGTGACCATGAGTGAATCACTTGCCTTCTCTGGGCCTCGAGTGCCTGGTCTGTAAAATAATGGGGCTGGACTCAGCAATCTCTAGGTCTCCTCTAGCTACCCATTTATAATTCCAGGAACGTGGCGCCTTGGAAACCTTTGAGGGCAGAATTCAATACAACAATAGCAGCAAAAGCGGATATTGATTATATCTCATTCATAAGAAGTTAAGAGAATTACCAAAGGTCACATAGCTAGTAGCCATCTCATTTCTCCTGACCCTATGTCTAATATCAGGCCCTGGGTTCGAATCCTGACCATGCCACTTATTACCTGCACGTCCTTTGTTAATCAGGTTCACCTTTACCAGTCTCTGATTCTCCGTATGTAAAATGAGGAGTTTGGGGAAGATGGTTTCTAAGGTCCCCTCCAACTCTTAATCTATGACCCTCCAGAGGCAATAACTTCAACATGCCAAATGAGAATCACATTTTTGGAAACGGTCAGTGTAGGAATTTGTTTTGCTTGATATATTTTTGACAAGGTTTTTTTTTTCTGGCTTTTTTTTTTAAGGGAACAGGGAGGAGAAGAAAATACTTGTTAATTGAAAAAAATTGATTACATGTTTCTTTTTAATATATTTTATTTTCTCCCAATTATATGTTGAAACAACTTTTAAAAGTTTTTTTTAAAGTTTTGAGTTCCAAATTCTGCCCCTCCCTCCTTTCCTGCCTTTCCCTCTCCTTGAGATGGTAAGCAATTTTGATATAGGTTATATATGTGCAATCACGTAAAACATTTCCATGTTAGTCATTTTGTACATGAAGACCCGAATAAAAGAGAAGGAATGAAAAAAAGAAAGAGAGAAAAATAGCATGCTTCAGTCTGTATTCAAACAACATCAGTTCTTTCTCTGGAGGCAGATAGCATGCTTCATCATTAGTCTTTTGGGATTGTCCTGGATCATTGTATTGCTGAGAATAACCAAGTCATTCACAGTTCTTCATCGAATATTGCTGTTATTGTGTACACTGGTCTCCTGGTTCTGTTCACTTCACTCAGCATCATTTCATGCCAGTCTTTCCAGGTTTTTCTGAAACCATCCCACCTGTCATTTCTTATAGCACAATAATATTCCATTACACCAACACCACAGCTTGCTTAGACATTCCCCCAACTGATGGGATCCCCTTGATTTCCAATTCTTAGCCACCACAAAAAGAGCTGCTATAGATATTTTTGTACATATGATTCTTTACCTTTTTCTTTGATCTCTTTGGGATACAGACCTAGTAGTGGTATTGCTGGATCAAAGGGTATGCACAGTTTTATAGCCCTTTGGGTGTAATTCCAAATTGCTCTCCAGAATGGTTGGATCAGTTCACAATTCCACCAACAGTGCATTAATGATTACTATATATTTAAATCTATGAGTCTGTATTTCCAAGTCATTTTAAACCTTGATAGGCCTCCATTTCCTTATCTGTAAAATGAGGTGAGTGAGCCAGATGGCCTTGAAGGTCCCTGCCAGCTCTAACTCTTTGGTATAGCCTCTTTCTACCATTATAGAAGCTGCTTCCACTCCTATCTCTCTTAATAATCTCTCTTTCCCTTTCTCTACCTCCTCTGTATAATGGGTATAAAGGCACCAGCCCCTTCCTCTGGTATCTTATGAAACCACTTTGAAGATTCATTAAATAGGGTCTTATAATGCTGGCAACCCCTCAGATGTGTTATTGAAAATACAAAGACCTACACACACAAATGGCCCAGTGCTGTGTTCATCTCAGAAGGACATGAGAGCATACGATGTGGGGTGGAATGTAGTAGGCTTTATCCTCATGGGCTGTGGACAGGTGCCAGGCCTTCCTGAGGGTCAGCCTGTTTATCCCCCCAACTCCCAGCTGACATGGGGGATGTTGGAGTGTTGCCTGGTCCTCATTGCCACATCCACACTCATCCTCCACCACACATTAACCTCTCTTCCCTTGAGGTTTGCTTGATCCATAACCCTCCCCAATCAAAATCCTGGTAGCTATTGTTTATTGATTTTCAGAAGACTCTTCATCCTTCCTCGATGAGTTTACTCCCTGGCTCAGTCTCTCTTTCCTCAACTCCAGCCCTCGCGCAAGGGGACTTTAACGTGCGTACTGACACTTCCTCAAAACCCCTAATTTCTCAGTTCCTCAACTTGCTCATTTCCCATGCCCAAGTTCTCCATTCCCCCTCAGCTATTCACAGAGATGTTCATACCCTTGGTCTTACCACCTCCCACAAATGCACCCCTTCCACGTTCATGACCTATGAAATTCCTTTATCGAATCACAACCACATCTTCCCCATCCTCAAAAAACCCTCACTTGATCCATCCAGTTCCTCGCCTCTCACTCTCTTAAAGCTCTACAGTCTGGCTTCCAGGTTCATCACGAAACTAAGGCTGTTCTCCCCAAAGTCACTGATGATCATATTATTGCCAAATCTCATGACCTTTTCTTAATTCTCATCTTTCTTGACATGTCTAAGGTCTCTGACGATGTTGGTCACACTCTTTTTCCTAGGGTTTCACAGCACAGTTCTCTCCCGGTTCTCCTCCTACCTATCTGATAGATCCTTCTCAGTTCCCCAGCTGGATTTTTGTCTAAGTGGCTGCAGATAATAGTGGGTGGGCCTTCTTCTGTCCCTATAGCCAATTTTATCTGATTCAATTAAAATGTCTATGCTGATGGTCATGATCAACTGATCCAGCCCTGCCCTCTCTGCTGACCTACAGAGTCCCATCTCCAATTCCCTATTGAACATCTTAAACTTGCTCCTTGCTGTTTGAGGGCCATGACATCAGGGAGGTGATGCTAAGACCAACATGTGAATTGGATTTAAGTGAGGGAGGGCTGTGCAAAGTCACCAGCCTCACTTTCTCCTCCTGAGCCATCTGGCTCCAGTGGCCAGATATAGATATGGACTACTGGAGAAGGCTCGGGGATGCAGTGAACATCTTAAGCTTAGGTGTCCCATAGATATCTTAAACTCAGCACGTCCAAAACTGAACTCGTTATCTGTCCCCCCCCATTCCCAACCCTCCCAACAAAGTTCTGAGCACATAGTAGGTGCTCAATAAATACTGATTGATTTATTATGTTTTTAGTTCTAGATCTACCCCCCCCATACACACACACCTTCTACCCTTACCCACTGAGAAGGCAAGAAACATAAAACCCCATATAGGGATAATAATCTTGGCACTACCTAGCTCACCGGATTTATATGAGAGAAGCTCTTTGTAACTTCAAAGCCTTCTATAAATGAAAGTGAGTTGTCATTATCCCAGACCCTACTGAATGCAGAATTGCAGAATCTGAGTTGAAGGGACCTCAAAAGCCCATCTCATCCAAACTGAGCAAGAATTCTGTCTCTTATATACTCAATAATGAGGCATCCATCAAACTCAGGAGTATCGAAGATGCTTCCTGGATTTTCAAGAGATTAATCAAGGTATGGATGTATGCATGCCTGGGGCCAATTCAGTTAATCACTGTTGCAATCAGGATTCACATTCAAACACAGGTCTCCTGACTCTAAATTTGGAGCTTTTGCTAGTAACCTTCTTTGCTCCAAAAGACCATTGGTGGGGGAGCTCAATGGTCATTGTCAGAGCTGCCCCTGGTGGCTTAACTACCTTAGATAACTGAGAGATATGTCTAAGTACCCCGCCCCTAGTTTAGCTGTAGAGTCCTACCAGGGATCCCTGGCAGTTGGAGGGCGCAGAGCCCGTACCAGATTGGGCCCCGCTGGCCTATGTGGACAACCCCTTGCTGGGTAGGTTGAATCCTTCCTGGACCAGGTTGGAGTAGAGGGCCGCTGAGATCCCTTTCAACTCTCACATGCCATGGGGATAGGAGTCCCTCCCCACAACCTGGCTGCTCAAATCCTCTTCCAAGCTATTCAGCCTCATAAAGAGGAAAAAGGGCTAGCCTGGGAGTCAGAAGATCTGGGTTCCAATCCTATCTCTGTTCTCCATACAACCTTGGGCAGATCACTTTCCCTCTCTAGGCTTCCTCCTCTTCATCATTTATAAGATGAGAGGGTTGAAATGCTGTGGAATTGTTATAGCCATTCTTGGTGCTAGAGAAGAGATGAGGAAATTCATCTCCTTCCTTTCTGTGGAGGAAACTCCACAGGTGTGGAGTGTCACATACACCATGGCCACTGACTCAATTGGTTTTGCTCTATATGTTGTTAACGTCGTTACAAAGGAAGGCTCCCTGGGTGAGTAGTGTTGGGGGTAGTATTTCTAGATATGGCAATAATGTAAGAAGATGGCATCAATAAAAACATTTTTAAGAGAGGGTTAGACTGAATGAACCAAATCTATGACCTCCCTATCACGTCTGATTACAATCAAACCCAGCCAGCTCTGTGGGATTAAGACAAGGGGACACCCATTCTCCAGATACACCAAGTATTGGAATGGGAGCTGCCCCAGCCTTACCTGGGACCCTACTTTCTCTTTACTAAAACCTTGGGGACGAGATGGGGAGGGTGGGCAAGGAGGAGCAGTGGTATGGCTTCCCACAGACCCCCTCAAAGCTCAGAAGAAAACAATGCCACGGTAGCTTCTGTCCAGGCTGGCACAGCCCTGGTTTCTAGCCCAGGCTTTCCTGTTTACAGCTTTTGGCCAAGGGACAGCACTCTGGAATGGCAGAATCACATAGAGTCCTCAGAGTTCCGGGGTGGGGGACCCCCACCCCCCACGCCTCCCTGCCTGCACAGCAAGCCCTTCCCTCTATAAAAATCCAGGCAAAAGGACGTCCAGGCTCATCTCAAAGACTACCAGTGATTCGGGGAACCCACTGCCTCCATCCACCAGATCCGATCTTTCTACAGCTTCTGTTCCTTGCCACTAGCCCTTCCTAGGGCCCAGGCAGTACAAATTTAATCCTTTTTGGGGTTGGATTTGAAGTCTCTGAAGATCAGAGTTCAAATCCTGCCTCTGGCTCATACTAGATGAGTGACCCTAGGCAATCCACTTAATGTCTCAGGCTTTAGTTCCCTCCTCCAGGAAATGGGGATAATAATAGCAGCCACCTCCCAGGGTTGTTGTGAAGACCCAATGAGATATATTAACATATGTTAGATGCTTTGTAATCCTTAAAGTGCAATATAAATACTAGCTTTTGTTATTATATTATATTATTACCTGTTTATGTTGTTCACTGGCTTCAGTATTGTCCTACCCTCTGTGATCCTCTTCGGGGTTTTCTTGGTAAAGATGCTGGAGTGGTTGGCCATTTTCTTCTCTAGCTTATTTCACAGATGTGGAAACTGAGGCAAACAAGGTTAAGTGACTTGCCCAGGGTTATACAGCTAGTAAGTGTCTGAGGCTGGATTTGAACTCAGGTCCGTCTGACTCCAGATCCTGGTGCTCTATCTACTGCTACACCTAGCTGCCCTTGTCTGTATATGACTGCCCTTCAGATTCCCTGAAGATCACGCTCATAGCCCCTAACTTTTGTCTTCTCTGGGCTAAACACCCCACCATCTTTCAGTTCATCCTTTTTGATGCCCTGGTCACCCTTTCTCTGGATGCTCTCCAGCATGTCTGTGTTCTTCCTAAAATGTGGTGCTCAGAACTGAAGAGAGAATTCTAAACAGAATCTAACCAGGACACAATATGGCCCGACTCTCATTTCTCTGGTTTTCTCTGTTGGTTAGATTTTGATGCTCTCTTCTCAACCCCAGGAAGCTAGAATCGCACCGTGATAGCTGTTTACCTACAGCTTAACCTTTCATTCTGCCTAATTCCACCTTGAAGATGAAAAGGTAAAGTAGGAGGCGGGACCACAAGGCAATGATGTCAATTTCTGAACCAACAAGCCAGGACTTCCCCGTGTGAAGGAAGACCATCCTTCAACACGGTCACCCTGGGGCACCGTGCATCTCTTCCAACCTGACTTCCATCGCTGGGAACACTCCCAGCTCTCCTCCTTCTCACCTGCCGAGTCTCCCAAACACAGAAATCTCGTTGACCAGGATTCAGAAAGTAGGGATAGTGGGAAGAATGTTGGACGTGGATACAGGAGATCTGAGTTCAAATCCCCACCTTGACTTTACTAGCCCTGTGACCTTCCTGAGCCATCTAATAAACGTTCAGCTATCTCAAAGGGTTGTTGTAAGGAAAGTACTTTGGGTATTTTAAGACACTATAGAAATTTTAGGCACTCCCATTAACTCTTGGGCAACTCAGTGGTGCCATAGGGCACAGAGCACAGGTCCTGGAGTCAGGAAGATCTGGGTTCAAATCCAGACTCAGATACTCACTAGCTATGGGACCCTGGGCAAGTCACTTCACCCTGTTTGCCTCAATTTTCTCATCTGTAAAATGAGCTGGAGAAGGAAATGGCAAACCACTCTAGTACCTTTGACAAGAAAACCTCAAAATGAGGTCAGGAAGTGTTGGACAACGCTAAATAACAACAACAAAAGTAACTCTTATTATAAATAAGATCTAGATTCAAATCCTGGTTCTGCTCATTCCTAGTTGTATGACCTTGGGTGAGAAGAGTTAGAAGCATGGTAATGAGATTAGATGTAATCAGTTTATACCTGGAGGGGCATCTTATTCTGTGGAGTGGAAAGCAAGCCCTTTGGGCCAGCCAATTCATACCCCTAAGACTATTTCCTTATCTGTAAAGTACACATAAGAAGAGTGACCCTGCCCACTTATAAGGATCATTAAATAGTAACCATAAGAATACACCTTTGTACAGCACCTTAAGACTTACAAAGCTTACACCCTTCCCTGAGTATCCCCATTTAACAGACGATAAAGCCGTGGCTCTCAGAGTTAAAATGATTTGTTGTTATTGAATTGTTTCAGTCCTGTCTTTCTTTCTTGATCCCATTTTGAGTTTTCTTCAAAGAGATACTGGAGCAGTTTGCGATTTCCTTCTCCAACTCATTTATAGATGAGGACACTGAGGCAAACAGGGTTAAGTGGCTTGCCCAGGGTCACACAACTAGTAAGTGTCTGAGGCTGGATTTGAACTCATGAAGATGAGTCTTCCTGACTCCAGGCCCTGTACTGTGTACATATGGCACCCAAGTGATTTACACCTCCCCCCACCCCTGGTCATACAGCTAGTATCTGAGGTAGGTTCAGACCCTCTAAATTCTCTGTCTTACCTCAGGCATTTACTAGCTGTGTGATGCTGGGCAAGTCATTTAACTGTGTTTGCCTCAGTTTCCTCATCTCCAAAAATGAGCTGCAGAAGGAAATGGCAAATGGCTCCAGTATCCTTGCCAAGAAAACCCCAAATGGGGTCAATGATGATGATGATGATGATGCCAATAGCTTCATCACCATCACCATAGTCATCATGAGAAGGAGCTTCAAGAAGACCTGAAGCTGTGTGCGCATATGTGTATATGTGTTGGGGGCAGGGTGCCCCTCAGCCCTTGTCATGATCCCTCCTCCTCCAAGCTGGAGGGGAAAGACAAAGCAAACCTGTCCATTCCTCATTGTTACCAAGCCGAGTTTAGCAGGAGCTGAACCAGCAGCAGCAGAACTTGGCCCAAAGCTCAGTAATCCCATTCTTTTAAGGTTTTCGCTGCTGCTTTGTGATCAAACGTGTGCTTTGGGTCAAAAAGTTGTTGGATCTGTGTGTGTAGATGAGCCCACCTATGTAAATATCTTGGACTGCCTTTGGAATGGTGATCGAATGACTGGAGACAGGGGTAGAAGGGAAGAAGCATTTGTATAGCCTTCTATATGCCAGGCATTGTGCTAGGCACTTCACAAATATTTCATTTGATCCTCATGACAGCCATGGGAGAGAGGTACTGTTATTCATTTTATAGTCGAGGAAACTGAAGTAGTGAGAGGTTAAGTGACTTGCCCAGGATCACACAGCTAGTAAGTGTCTGAGGTAAGATTTGAACTCAGGTCCTCCTGACTGCTGGCCCAGAACACTAACTACTGTACCACATATGCCAATGGTAAAGACTCTATTATGGAATAGAGCTTCTAAAAACCTCCCTGTTCCCACCTCACTGAGGACACCCTTGACACGTATATAAAAGATTATTTTTAATAGTTTGATATTATTGGTATAGCAGGTATTTATTTTGGTAATTCTTTACATCGCCCTTTCCTGGTGTTAATGAAGTCCAAGATGTTTTCTCTTCCGGTTCATATCTCCCCCTTTGGAAACTTTGTGAAGGTTTATGCCCTCACAGTAGGGTTCAGTCTGACTGCTTTTCCCATCCTTGTTCTCTCTAAGGCCCTTCCCTCCTTCTCCACAAAGATATTTGGGACCATGATGCTGGAATCCAAGTGTGGTGGCTCTACTGCTCTTGAGGGGGAGGACAGTTTCTTGTAAAAATCTTTGCAGATTTTTTCTATTTTTCTTTTTTTAGTTGCCTTCCTTCCATTTTTATCCTTAGATACCCTTAAGATAATTTTTTTCTTAATTGGGCCACATACAAATTTTCTTTAAACTGGTTTTACTTCCCTGCTTTTGTTTTAAGGGGCAGCTTGCTCATAATTATTCACCATCTTTCTTCATAAGATTTTTTTTTTCTTTCTGGTGAGGCAATTGGGGTTAAGTGACTTGCCCAGGGTCAGACAGCTAGTAAGTGTCAAGTGTCTGAGCCCAGATTTGACTTCAAGCCTGGAGCTCTATCCACTGCATCACCTAGCTGCCCTCTCTTCATAAGATTTTAAAGATGAGCTTGTATTCTCGACTGCTGTTGTCCTTAGCTGTCCTATCATTCCATTTGACAAGTAACTTAAGGGTTTATTGACTAAGATATTTTTGGCCCCTTCTTTCTCTCTTTTTTTCTCTCTCTCTCTTTCTTTCTCTCTTTCTTTCTTTCTTTCTTTCTTTCTTTCTTTCTTTCTTTCTTTCTCTCTTTCTCTATTGATGAGGAACCCCTTCTACCAAATCAGTTGAGCTCTTCCTCTACAATTCAGTCTTAGAAAGTTGCCTGGGCCACTGAGAAATTGTGATATTTCCTTGGTCACAAAGTCAGGGTGTATGTGTATCAGAGACAGAGTGTAAGGCCAGATCTCTAGTGACCTAGTATGTAATGCTGAGATTTCTTTTCAACATAACATAGGCAGCAAGATGGTACAATGGATAAAGCCTGGAGTCAGGAAGACTTGAGTTCAAATTTGATCTCAGATACTTATTAGCTGTAATATCCTGGGCAAATCACTTAACCTCTGTCTCCCTCAGTTTCCTCATCTGTAAAATGGGGATAATAATATCACCTACTTCCCAGGTCATTGTGACAATCAAATGAGATAATATTTGTGAAATTCTTTACAAACATGATTCATTATATAAATATATTATATAAAAAGGATATACATATATAAATTTTATAAATTTGTTATATAAATTGATTCATTATATAAAATAAAAATAAATAAATTATATAAATAAATTCATTATATAAATATAATTTATTACTGTATCATTAATTAATTTTCTGCATGAAATTACTGTACAATAGTCTTCATCTGGATTTTCTTTTCCCTCCCATATTCCATTTTTCACCTTTTATAATTTGTTGAAATAGGTTGGAATGGAGTTGTTTAATTGTACCTCACATCTTTTTCTCATTTTGTTCTTTCTTCTAGCTTTATACTCATTTTGAGCTTTGCCCTGACAAGTTGGTGGTTAGGTCTGACAGTACAGAGATAGCTGATTCAGGAATGACTCCCACATCAGAAACAAGTCATTTCCTCTCTGTTAAAACACCATCAGTTTCATTCATAATGATGTCATTTGAAGTTTTCTAGATCTATCGTAGGCCAATCATTTACCTGAAGACATTGTTAATGATCTTGCTCCTGATTCCCTATCCATTATCCTCCTTGACACACTCCCCATTCCAGCCAAATTGGTCTTAGCATTTACCACCTTCCATCTCTCACCTCCATTCCTTTGCCCAGTCTATCTCCCATGCCTGCCATGCTCTCCCTCTTCACCTCCACCTCTTAGATAGAACTCCTTGCTTCTTTTTAAGGTCAGTTCAAGTGCCTCCTACAGGAGGCTCTTCCTTGATCCCTCTTAGAAGCTAGTGAGTGTCCTTGAAAATTACTTCGCATATTTAATTTTCTATGCATATATAAACAAATAATATAAACTTTCTGAAGGCAGGAACTATTTTCTGCCTTTGTATCCCCACTTCCTAGCAGTTCCTAGCACAGTGTCTGGCATGAAGTAAGTGCTTAATAAAGGCATGATGAATTAAAAAATGTAATTGAATTACATTATTATTATGAATTAATTGAAGTTGTCAGTATCTTCAAGGAAACCATACCATATGAATGGGTCATTTTGCTAATTCTGCTAAGCATTTAAAAATTAATAGAGCTGTGTGACCCTGGCCAAGTCACAAGCCCATTGCCTCGCAAAAAAAAAAAAAAAGAAAAAAAAGAAAAAAACACATAGAGTCTTGGGTTCAAATCCTACTTTAGTCACTTACTAGCAATGTGATGTTGTGCTAGCTACTTGAGTCATTGAGTCTCAGTTTACATATCTGCAAAACAAATCAATCAACACGCATTTACCATGTGCCTACCACGTACCAGGTGCTGTGCTCTGTGCTGCAGATACAAATTCAAAAGTGAGACTGTTTCTCCCTTCAAGGCCCTTACCTTCCACGAAGGGGAAACAACTCTTCAGAGACAAGTATAGGCCATTTACAGCTTTAAAATACCCCGTGATTATTCAGTAAAGGAACTAACGGCGGAACAGGAAGAATTTCCACAACAAGATAAATATGTGTGTATAGCATTTATAAACTTTTCCGGAACAGTTAAATAAATGTGAACGATTATTAGTTAAAGTCGCAGGAAAAGTTGCCAGGTCATTTTCCCATAGCTACATGGCAAGTGTAATACAAGCTAGAGCTTGAACCCCCAGGTCTTCTGACTCTCTGTTTGTCGTTCAGGTATTTTTTTAGTTGTGTCCAACTCTTCGTGTCCCCATTTGGGGTTTTCTTGACAAAGATACTGGAGTGGTTTGCTATTTCCTTCTCCAGTTCATGTTACAGGTGAGGAAACTGAAGCAAACAGGGTGAAGTGACTTGCCCGGGGTCACACAGCTAGAAAGTGTATGAGGCTGGATTTGAGCTCAGCTCTTCCTGACGCTCTAACCACTGGGCCACCTTTTAAAGTGGACAAACCATTCCTGAAAAAGGCCTACAAGATGGAAGCGTGAGATTGGGTCTTCAGGGCTCTCCAAAAGTCTTTTTCAGAACTTATCACTCAACGGCAAAGATGGCAAATGTTGGAAGCGTGGCTTTCTCTTCCAGGGTGGACTCACTCCCCCTGCTTTTTCTGGCGTGTCTGTCTTGTTTTCTGTCTGCTTCCGAGGGAGAATAGGTTGCTCTCGTTGGGACTAGAAGCTGAAACTACAAGAAATGATGGTGTCTGCCATTTTTTTCCTTGGAGTTTTCAAGGCGACACAATCCAAGGGTCTTTACAAGCAGGATGCTTTGCTAAGTCCTGCTTTGTGGCGAAATGAATGCGGCAAGGGTCTAGCAATCTTAGAAGCTGAGAAGTCCTTCAACGTTCCTACTAAGCGCCAGAGAAGTGACAAGCTCACAGAAGAGCAGAAGCCAAGTTACAGGATTTCCTGGGCTGGGCCTCATCAATCCAAGTCCAGTGTCCCCATAAATCTGCCAGGCTCTGGCTTCAAACCAGACGCCCACATTCAGTCATCCTTGCCTCCTCCCTCTCCTCCTCAGCCCCTGGCTGATTAGTGGCCAGTCCTGGCTTTTCTACCTCTAGTCTGTCTCCCCCATCCCGCCACCTCTACACTTACTGCAGCCTTCTGGCCCAGGACCCATCATTGCACCCAGGAATGGCCTTAATTCATCTCCTGGCATCCAGCCTCTCTTCTCCCTCATCCGTCCTTCATGAGGCTGCCAAGATGACCTTCTTAAAGCCCAGCCCCCATCTCTGCTCAAGGAGCCCCCTCAGGTCTCTATGGCCTCCAGAATCAACCTTTCTGGTTGGCATCTAAAGCCCTTCCCAGTTGTCTCCAGTCCACTGTTTCCCATTCCCCACAGTCCAATCAAACCATCCTGCTTCCTGTTGTTTTAAGGGTTAAGTGACTTGCTCAGGGTCTCACAGTTAGTAAGTGTCTGAGGCCAGATTTAAACTCGGGTCTTCCTGACTCCAAGGCCGGTGTTCTATCCACTTTGCCACCTGGCTGCCCCTCTGTGGCAATTCCTTGTAACTGGCATCCCGTCTCCAGTCCCCAAATGGACTCTGTCCTGGCCTCTGCCTCTTACACTCCCCAGCTCCCTTCATAATCCTCCCTCCCAGATTGCCCCCAATTTATCTTGTCTATATATTTGATTTGTACATAGTTTGCAAGTCGTCTCCCCCATTAGATTGGGAACCCCTTGAGGACAGAGACAAGTTTTTTGCTTTTCTTTGTATCCAGATTGCTTAGCACAGTGCCTGGGCTAATAATAATAACAATTAGCATTATCATAATATCTAACATTTGTATGGCTCCTACTGTGTGCCAGGCCCTGTGCTAAGCAATTTACAAACGTTACCTCATTCGATCTTCACAACAACCCTGGGAGATTGGTGCTATTATGATCCTATTTTACAGATGAGGAAACTGAGGCAGGCTGAGGTGAAGTGACTTGAGCAGGGTCACACAATTAGCATGTATCGGCAATCGGACTGGAACTCAGGTCTTCCTGACTCTGGGCCCAGTGATCTATCCACTGAGCTGCCCTGTGCCCCCATAGTAGGCACTTTATAAATGTTTCTTAACTTAATAGCACAGCTCAGTTGTAACCTCTTTCACTCCGCTTCTCCTGACATCCGCAACTGTCAAAGTCTCCCTTAGCTTACTGGGTATGTAAATACACATGAGTACGGCATTTAGCACAGTGCCTGGCACACGGTAAGTGTTTAATAAATGTTTGATGACTGGCATTGACATGTGTTTTGCCTGATGGAATGTAAACTCCTTGAGGGCTGGAAATTTTTTTGTATCACAGTGCTGGCACACAGTAGGTGCTTAATAAATGCTCAATGTTTGATTGAAATCAGGAAACAGGAGACAGAAGGAAGCTTAAGGAATTGCAATGAAAAGAAGGTTCTTCAAAGCACCTTTTCTTTAGCGGTAGCTGTGTTGCGATTCCCATGCACCGTGATGGATACAGAGTACATAGTTTTAACTCTTACCTGACCAGCGCCACTGTCACCTGGGGAGCTTGGGACCTCCTTGAGGTACTGGGCCTGTTTTTGCCTTTTTCTATATCCATAGTGGTTAGCACAATGCTCAGCACATAGTAGGTGCTTAATAAATGCTTGTTCACTGGCTGACTGGAAAGTCTGGTGGTCTGAAGGCAGAGCATTCTCCAAGATTCTTTTAATCTGTTTAACTGAAAACTCTCACCACCAGTGGCATGGGAGAGGCAATCCTGTGCTGGTTTCAAAGACCTGTTTGTAGTGGTTTCTAACGGGTCCTGAAGCTGGGAATCATTTTGTCAGAAGAGGGACAAACACCTCGTGGCATTCCTATGGTAACTAAAGTCATGAGTGAGGTCTCACCTACTGGATTCAAAGTCCAGAGTCCTAACCATTACCCCATGGGAACTTGTGGCTCAGGGGTCACGGGGTGCATGGGGTATTTAGGGAGGATTCACAGCTCTGGTGGAGGGGCTTGTCCAGCCCTTTTCAGGGCTGTTCGTCCACCTTTGGCGTTCACCTGATTCGCCCAACTTTCACCTTTGGCTCTAAGAAGCTGTGGCATCCTCAGCAGCCATACCCTGGTAAACCGTCTCAGCAGATGGGCTAAACCAGGTTGAGGGTAACTGATGGGCTACAAACCTGTTTATGAGTTAGGGGGGTATCTACCCCAAGCATGTGCAGATTTCCCCTGATGGCATAGGCATATGAGAACAATTTGTTTCTATGGTCATGAAGGAAGCCAAAGCAGGTGCTGTGGAGTGCTTAGAGACTGGTCAGACATGGAAGATGGCAAGGTCATCCAGTGCATCTGGGGCCATCGCCAGTCATCCTAACTTTTGTCCTCCCACTGGACTTCGATAACTCTGGAAAAGATAGTGAGGCTGACAACTTTGCGCAATTCGGCCTCACTTAAATCCACTTGATGGGCAAGTCATGACATCATCCTGTGAGGTCATTGGTCCTCTTTGAAAATGAAGGATGATCAACCCAACACAACTGAAGTCACAACTAGCAATTTGGACATATAGAGCAAGCTTCACAAAAGCAGGGCCAAGTTAAGTAGGGTAAAATTCTCTTTTCAATCCACTTTTGAAGACAAATTAAGCAGGATGGGAGTAGTAAGAAGGGAAGAAAAAGGACTCTGGGAGAGTAAATGTACCATCTGGAAGCTTCCTATTTTAACTAATTATTTTTACCTAATCAGGTTCTAAACTTAGCTGTTGCTATCCTGCTAAAGGAGCCTAAGTGCTGTTAGCACCCTATAAACTTTGCTGCCCTGGGCAAAGCCCCCATTGCCTCACCTTAGTTATGGCTCTGACTGTTCTTGAGTGAAAAGAAACCCAGTACATTTCTCTGTTACTGTCTGAAAAATCCAAGAAATTCCAATGCTTCCAATGAATTCTGTGATGATTTTATAGCTCTAGTAAATATATATATATTATATATACATACACACATACATCTATATCTATATCTATATCTACATAGCTTGTTTTTACCCCGCTTTCTTAAACATAGTCCTAGAAAGTCCTAGAAGTAAGAAATGAGGTGAGTTTTGTCATATTTCCCTAGGCAACTTTCTTAGGTTGCTAAAGCGGGCTCATCTGTGCAAGTGTGTGTGTGTGTGTAGCACATACACATACACACACACACACACACACACACACACACACACACGTGCTCGCCCACTGAGAATGACTCCTCTTCCAATAATCTCCTCCTGCACGTTCTGTAAGTTCAGCTTCTTCTCCTTGGGGAGCACTGGCGAAGGCAGCAGGCTGGGGAGCATTCATATCCCAGTCAGCTTACTTGGGGGAGGACAAGGGAAATTGGAGAAGTAGCTGTGGTTTCCCTCCGGACTCCCAGGTTTCTCTCTGCCTTGCTTCGTTAGGATTGAAGCGTTGGGCTGGCTGAAAAGCATCTCTGCCCGAATTCAGACGAAATCAGCTTGGCTGGAGTGCTCCCCAGGCCCGCCGGCAGCTTGCCCTCCTCTTCCCTGAAAGGGTCAGGAACATCCAGTCTCCTGTGTAACCTGGGAGTGGGCACAGCTCGTGGCTTTCGTGGAGCGGGCTGCCTGGAACTGGTCACGTCACGTGCAATTCCGAGAACTATAGCCAGGAACACACTTTGAGTGGTTAACATCCCATTAGCCCGTGGGGTCACTCATTGCATTTGACTGATGAGTTCCAACTTTACTGATAATTTAGGCTACAAGGGTGTCTGTTTCATTAGCTTTTTCTTAGTTCATTCTGTGGAAGCTGACGCTTCTGGAGAAAAGTGGAAGGAAGTAATAACCTCTTCCCTGGCACTTTCCCTTACAACAGCCCAAGAGGTAGGTATGATGCCAATCTTATTATCTCCACTTTGAGACTGAGGGTCCGAGAGGTTACGGTGAAGTCACAGAGTCTGTAATTGGGAGGAAGGGAACATCCACGTATTAAACACCTACTATGTGCCAAGTGCTTTTTGCTGTTGTCCGTTGTGTCCCACTCTTTGTGACCCCATTTGGGGTTTTCTAGGCAAAGACACTGGAATGATTCGCCATTTGCCAAGCACTTTACAAAGACCTTACTTGATCCCCACAACAACCCATCTGGGATAGGTGCTATTATTATCCCCATTTTCCAGTTGAAGAGATTGAGGCAGACAAAGGTGAAGTGACTTGCCCAGGGTCACACAACTATTATCTGAGTCTGATTTGAACTCAGGCCCAGACACCTAGTTGTCTGATTAGGCAGATCTGGGATTCTCTGCCACTCTAGGTCTTCTGACTCCAAGAGTTAGTGGTAACTTAGAGATTATCTAGTCCAACCCCCTTATTTTACAGAGGAGGAAACTGAGGCACAAGGAGGTGAAAGAGCTTGTCCAAGGTCACCGAGGTAGTAAAAGGCAGATCCCCTAACTCCAAATTCAGCACACTGCCTCCCTTTTCTTCTCCTCCAGGGCTCCCTTTCCAAAATGGTCCATTGCATGGGCAGCTAGGTGGCATAGTGGATAGAGCACTGGCCTTGAAGTCAGGAGGACCCGAGTTCAAATCTGGCCTCAGACACATAACACTCACTAGCTGTGTGACCCTGGGCAAGTCATTTAACCCCACTGTTTAACCACAAAAAAAACCACAAAAAAACAACCAAAAACCAAAATGGTCCATTGCTTCTGTCTGCCCTTAAATTAAGTTCATTGGGACACTGAGATCGCCAACTTGGAGATTTCACTTAAGAAAGTGGTTAAGTTATAAGGAGGCTGTCCAACGACAAAACGGATGAAAAAGAATGAAGAGCCAGCCAGCTGGTGTCAAAAACGGAGTGCTTCTGAGCTTGGTACGGTCAGGGCTGGCGGGGCCAGCTGGAAGGCAGGCTGCTGAGGGAGGCCTGCCAGCTCCTCAGAATCATGCTTCTTAAATGCAGAAAATGAAACACATAGAATTGGAAAGGAAATGAATGATACTGAAGTACAATTGTCAAAATGGATTGTAAAACCGCCAAATTCACAGACTCCAGGTTAGGAACCACTTGAACAGGGAGCAAAGAGAGTTCTGGCTTTGGGTTTGGAAGTCGTGCTGCTTCTTCCTGGCTATGTGGCTAATCACTTAGCCTCTCTGGGCCTCAGTTTCTAGATCTGTAAAACAAGCAAGCTGGAGTAGGAACATTCTAAAAGTGCCTCCATCGAATGACTCAATGGTGATTCCCAATGAGAATTTTCTCACAGGTAAAGTTAAAAGGGCAGGTTTGAAATAGAACCCAGGAAAGCTTAAGCCAATCAGTTCTCAGCCAACGGAGAGAGCTCTAAATCTTAGATGAGGGTCGCCCCTCACTGGTTACGTAGGTATTGTGTTACAGGAGGAGGAGGAGGGGGAGGGGAGAAGGAAGAGGAGGAGGAGGGGGAGGGGG